>NC_057801.1:636028558-636049183 GCF_018294505.1 Triticum aestivum
TCTTCCAAATAGTCTGCTCCCCCAGCCCGCATCTGTGCTATCACGCTACTACACATGTCACACCATTCCCCCTTCCCTTATACTAGGTTTACATCATCAGTGGTCTCTCTACTCCACGTACACTCTCTCCCTCTCACACACAAACGCGTGCACAAACACACACAAACACACACAAACACCCATTTATCTGGATCCTCATCTCTCCCCATGTCCGCATGTGTATCTCACACACTCACTCTCTAATTATGTATATGTGTCTCCACGTTACACAACACAAAACCCCATGTACATGTCTCTCTCTATCCTCCACACACATAGACACAAAGAATCTGTTATCATTGCCTCAGTCTCTAACGACATATCACACACGCACAATGTCTCTCTCTCTCTTGCAAACACGCTCATCAAGGATTTCCCCGTGAATAACTTACCGTCTATTCATCAACAGTCGTGGCAGTACGGCGAACACGAGATGTGAAAAAGAATAAATCTACACGTGCTTAGACCACCTAGTATGACTACTAGGACTAGAGCAAGCCAAAAGGCGCGCCACTGTCACCCCCTCCTTGTCGGCGACGGGAAAATCTTTGTTTTACACAGTCGAGAAGTCATTGTGCTAAGGCCCCACATGCCGAGGCATTGAATAGAATGTAGATGCTAGTTTACGGAAGCAAGTATCGATAATACGTTTGTATCTCCATACTTATATTTCTTCTCTTATAAAAAACTGAGGTGGTGATGATGGTACGTGTGCCATCTTGCAATATAGACCGTCCGATCTATATCTGACGGATGGAAATTAAACTAAAAGATACCCGCACCCCTCTCCACATTTGCAGACAAGGCCTTCCCTCATTCATCCCTATCTCCAACAAACCTCATTGTTGAGCAATTAAGAAAGGAAGCCTCTGGAACATACTGTCCTGGTGGCTGCTGCCGGCGTTGTCAATCCCCATGCCTCCGCTTAGTCCGACCACCAACCACCATCACACCCCACTCCTCTTCACCTTATCTCATATTTCTCGAGATATCATTAGTTTTTACACATGGGATTACTCCCGCAAGGGTCAATCACAACAAGTGTTTTATAAAAAAATGCATCTTGATGTTCCGTGCAGTGCACGGATCTTGCTAGTACTCCTACACAAGACTAAGTTGGTGATGCTGGTGTGTCTGCCATCCGTCGTTTCTGACCATTAGATCTACATCTAACGATTGTGAGGTAAGTTGTTGCCTTTTCTCACCAACATCCCACTTGTCTACCAATTTGCAGAAAACCCCATAATTAGTATCATAAAACCAACCACATCCCTCCCTGACCTCACCAAAGCAGCCCAAGGAATATATTCTAATTGAAACATATGTATATCAAAATTAGAGTGTTTTGTACCAAGTTTGTGAATAAGTATTATTCTAATTATGATTCGTTGCAACAGACATGAACATTGCTAGTATTTCCAACCATGCATTTTTTCCTAGTATTCCATAGTTTCGAGTTTTCCATCAAGATATTAGTCACTCATGGTTGATATTTACTTTCAATCATGTACACATATGCACTATGTAACTAGCCTTGCTTATTGGCTTCCAAAGCTTAACTTCCACTCCTACTTACAATATGTAGAGTATTTAACAAAAAACTACCACTTTCAACCAGCCCTAGGAAGAATCTATTGTACAAAAAATAGCAAAAACATACCCAAAATTTCTTAATTCATGCCAAAAACTACTACCTAGTACTCCTACCGATTAGGTTCATTTAAACCCATTTATGACAGGGTTGGCCCACACGTCCTTGCTGACGAGGCAGCTTAAACCAACACATTTTGTTTGACCGTTGACATGAGGGACCCACATCTAACCTTCTATCCTGTTATTCCCCCTCAAATCATTATTTTCCTGAACATTACTTCAAACAGTACTGATGCGTGTTCGTCGGTGGCGCCGGCGATGAACGAGTTGGTCGCCGCTCCGCCGGACGGGCTGGACGCCGCGCTGGCCTCCGCACGGGTTGGCAGGCTGGCCCGAGCGTGACTCACGAGCAAGCAAGCCGCCACGCTGGCCTTCGCTCGAGCCAGATGGCTGGCCTGAGCGCGGCGCGCACGAGCAAGCCGCCGCGCTGCCGTGCCAATCTAGCTAGCAAACCTTGCAGACAAGCAGCTGGACGGAGCTATCTTGGCTAGCTAGCGGCCGTGAGCGCCGGACGGAGCTGGCATCCGGGCTGCCGCAACATGGGATCCGCACCGCCGACGGATTTGACCTCGCCTTCTGCCGGCGGCGGTAGCTGCGTCCCATGGCCAAGGATGACTAGGTGGACGGGCCGGAGGTAGGAGGTCACTCGAGGATTTTTGTTGGTAAGAGCACGTACAATGGTTGATAAGGTAGTCTTATCTTAAGTCTGCCACGTATGCAAGTGGTAGTAGTTTCTTGGCATTTTAGTGGTTTCTTGCATTATTAGGGGTTTCTTGTAAGGAACAATGTACGTACTACTAGCGACAAAAGGCGATTCTAGGTTGCGTTGTACTCCAACGAGTACTACTGGTGGTCATGGGAGTGTATACCTCGTTTTGTGGGTTCGATCCCGGCCGAACGCACGGCGGCCTTTTTTTAAAGAATAGTACTACTACACTTTGCTGCAAGCCATATTTTACATGGGTAGTTTGAGTTTTGAAGTCGAACGGACGTGCGGCCCCACAATCTGGGTGCACTGGACAGCCTAGCCACGTGAATGGGTTTTCCTTCCCAGCATCCTGTGGCTCGCGTGCTCGCCCCAGCCGCACCTCGCTTGCAGCTTCCTCATCAGCTAGTAGCATATTTAAACTAGTGCCTCCCAATTAAGCCCAAGGAGCCGAAAAAGCCTGGCAGGGCATTGGGAACTGTGCAACATGGCTCCGTACGTAAAGTGCTCTACTGCTACTCTGTAGCTTGTGGCGTTGCACGCATGGACTTCACTCCATTATCGGCTCTACTATAAAAGAAATTCCTCTTGACGTGGTTTTTTTAAATGGAGGCAAAAGCTTTGCTTCATCTCATTCATAAAGAAGGAACTACTACTAACAAAGTTCGACGAGATCCATTACACCTCCACAAATGGAAGTGAAAAGCCTAGTCTTGCTGTATCAAATAACTCAAATGTTCTGCCCCTGCAGTAACCGTCGCTGATAAACAGGCTGCTAGTGTGTGTGTGAGAGGAGCGGCTGAGTAGGCCAGTGCTACGTCTTGAGCTAGCGTTGGTTTTCCCCGAAGAGGAGAGGGTGATGCAGCAAAGTGTAGCGTAAGTATTTCCCTCCGTTTTTGAGAACCAAGGTATCAATCCAGTAGGAGGCTCCTCAAAAGTCCCACGCACCTACACAAACAAACTGAGAACTCACAACCAACGCAATAAAGGGGTTGTCAATCCCTTCACGGCCACTTGGAAAGTGAGATCTGATAGAGATAGTATGATAAGATAAATATATTTTTGGTATTTTATAATATAGATGCAGAAAAGTAAAGATGCAAATAAAGGTAGATTGAAAGCAAATATAAAAAGAGATAGACCCGGGGGCCATAGGTTTCACTAGAGGCTTCTCTCGAGAGCATAAGTATTACGGTGTGTGAACAAATTACTGTCAAGCAATTGATAGAAAAGCGAATAATTATGACGTTATCTAGGCATGATCATGTATATAGGCATCACATCCAAAACAAGTAGACCGACTCCTGCCTGCATCTACTACTATTACTCCACACATCGACCGCTATCCAGCATGCATCTAGAGTATTAAGTTCATAAGAATGGAGTAACGCATTAAGCAAGATGAAATGATGTAGAGGGATAAACTCATGCAATATGATATAAATCCCATCTTGTTATCCTCGATGGCAACAATAAAATACGTGTCTTGCAACCCTTTCTGTCACTCGGTAAGAACACCGCAAGATTGAACCCAAGCTAAGCACTTCTCCCATGGCAAGAAAGATCAATCTAGTAGGCCAAACCAAACCGATAATTCGAAGAGACTTGCAAAGATAACTCAATCATACATAAAAGAATTCAGAGAAGATTCAATTAATAATCATAGATAAATCTGAACATAAACTCACAATTCATTGGATCTTGACAAAAACACCGCAAAAAGAGATTACATCGAATAGATCTCCACAAGAGAGGGGGAGAACATTGTATTGAGATCCAAAAAGAGAGAAGAAGCCATCTAGATAATAACTATGGACCCGTAGGTCTATGGTAAACTACTCACAACTCATGGGAGGGGCAAGGATGTTGATGTAGAGGCCCTCCATGGTCGATTCCCCCTCCGGCAGAGTGCCGGCGAAGGCTCCAAGATGGGATCTCGCGGATAGAGAAGGTTACGGTGGTGGAAATTGTGTTTCGTGGTGCCCCTGGATGTTTTCGGTCTCCGTAGGTATATATAGGAGGAAGAAGTACGTCGGTGGACGCCCGAGGGGCCCACGAGACAGGGGGCCCTCAGAGATTTCTTGACTTGCACTCCAGGCTCTCCGGATCAGATTTGTTCCAAAAATAACGCTCCCGAAGGTTTCATTCCGTTTGGACTCCGTTTGATATTCCTTTTCTTCGAAATACTGAAATAGGCAAAAAAACAGCAATATGGGTTGGGCCTCCGGTTAGTAGGTTAGTCCCAAAAATGATATAAATGTGTAGAATAAAGCCCATAAGCATCCAAAACAGGTAATATAATAGCCTGGAACAATCAAAAATTATAGATACGTTGGAGACGTATCAAGCATCCCCAAGCTTAATTCATGCTCGTCCTCGAGTAGGTAAATGATAAAAAGAGAATTTTTGATGTGGAATGATACCTAGCATAATTCATAATGTAATTTTCTTTCATTGTGACATGAATGTTCTGATCCAAGTAATACAAAATAAAAGTTCATATTGACATAAGAAATAGTAATACTTCAAGCATACCAAGCAAGTAATCATGTCTTCTCAAAATAGCATGGCCAAAAGAAAGTTATCCCTACAAAATCATATAGTCTGGCTAAGCTCTATCTTCATCACACAAAGTATTTCATCATGCACAACCCCGATGACGAGCCAAGCAATTGTTTCTTTCTTTAATAATCTCAAACTCTTTCAACTTTCACGCAATACATGAGCGTGAGCCATGGACATAGCACTATATGTGGAATAGAAAGGTGGTTGTGGAGAAGACAAAAAGGAAGAAGATAGTCTCACATCAACTAGGCGTATCAACGGGCTATGGAGATGCCCATTAATAGATATCAATGTGAGTGAGTAGGGATTGCCATGCAACGGATGCACTAGAGCTATAAATATATGAAAGCTCAACAAAAGAAAACTAGTGGGGTGCATCCAACTTGCTTGCTCACGAAGACCTAGGGCACTTTGAGGAAGCCCATCATTGGAATATACAAGCCAAGTTCTATAATGAAAAATTCCCACTAGTAGATGAAAGTGACAACATATGAGACTCTCTATCATGAAGATCATGGTGCTATTTTGAAGCACAAGTGTGGTAAAAGGATAGTAGCATTGTCCCTTCTCTCTTTTTCTCTCATTTTTTTATTGGGCCTTTTCTATTCTTTTTATGGCCACCCTTTTTTTATATATTTCGTCCGGAGTCTCATACCGACTTATGGGGGAACCATAGTCTCCATCATCATTTCCTCACTGGGACAATGCTCTAATAATGATGATCATCACACTCTATTTTTTTTACAACTCAATTACAACTCGATACTTAGAACAAAATATGACTCTATATGAATGCCTCCGGTGGTGTACCGGGATATGCAATGAATCAAGAGCGACATGTATGAAGATATGAAGGTGGCTTTGCCACAAATACAATGTCAACTACATGTTCATGCAAAGAGCAATATGACAAAAGTAATGTGTGTCATATGAACGGGACGGTGGAAAGTTGCATGGCAATATATATCGGAATAGCTATGGAAATGCCATAATAGGTAGTTATGGTGGCTGTTTTGAGGAAGGAGTATGGTGGGTGTATGGTACCGGCGAAAGTTGCACGATACAAGAGAGGCTAGCAATAATGGAGGGGTGAAAGGAGTGCGTATAATCCATGGACTCAACATTAATCAAAAGAACGCACATACTTGTTGTAAAAATTTAGAAGTCATCAAAAACCAAAGCACTACACGCATGCTCCTAGGGGGATAGATTGGTAGGAAAAGACCATTGCTCGTCCCTGACTGCCACTTATAAGGAAGACAATCAATAAATAAAATTGTGCTCCAACTTCATCATAAAGCGGTTCACCATACGTGCATGCTACGGGAATCACAAACTTCAACACAAGCATTCTTTAAATCCATAATCACCCAACTAGCATGACTTTAATATTACTACCTCCATATCTCAAAACAATTATCAAGCATCAAATTGATCATAGCATTCAATTCACTTTCTATGATAGTTTTTATTATACCCAACTTGGATGCTCATCATTCTAGGACCAAATTAAAACCAAAGAAAATACCATGCTGTTCTAAGAGACTCTCAAAATAATATAAGTGAAGCATGAGATACGAGCAATTTCTATAAAATTAATCCACCACCATGCTCTAAAAGATATAAGTGAAGCACTAGAGCAAAAACTATCAAGCTCAAAAGATATAAGTGAAGCACATAGAGTATTCTAGTAAATTCTAATCAAATAGGCTTCTCCAAAAAGGTGTGTTACAGCAAGGATGATTGTGGTAAACTAACAAGCAAAGACCAATATAATACACGACACTCCAAGCAAAACACATATCATGTAGCGAATAAAAATATAGCTCCAAGTAAAGTTACCAATGAACAAAGACGAAAGAAGGAATGCCTTCCTGGAGCATCCCCAAGCTTAGGCTTTTGGCTATTCTTGAATATCTTGGGGTGCCATGGGCATCCCCAAGCTTAGGCTCATGCCACTCTTTATTCCATAGTCCATAAAAGCTTTACCCAAAACTTGAAAACTTCACAACACAAAACTCAACAGGAAATCTTATAAGCTCCGTTAGTGAAAGAAAACAAAACCACCACATAAGGTACTGTAATGAACTCATTATTTATTTATTTTGGTGTTAAACCTACTGTATTCCAACTTCCTTATGGTTTATAAACTAATTTATTAGCCATAAATGCATTGAAATAAGCAAACAACACACGAAAAACAGAATCTGTCAAAAACAGAACAGTCTGTAGCAATCTGTAACTAACGCAAACTTATGGAACTCTAAAAATCCTACCAAAATAGTAAGTACTGTACAATTTATCTATTGATCATAAGCAAAAAGAATCAATGCAAAAGCACTTTTCTGTGATTTATTGATTTTTTTCTCGTGAGCGCAAAGTTTCTGTTTTTCAGCAGAATCAAATCAACCATCATCATAGCTTATCCTATAGGTTCTACTTGGCACAAACACTAAACAAAAGATAAAAACACATCTAAACAGAAAGTAGAAACAAAATTTAACACTAAACAGTAACAAAAACAAAGAACATAAAGAAAATTGGGTTGCCTCCCAACTAGCGCTATCGTTTAACGCCCCTAGCTAGGCATAAAAGCAAGGATAGATCTAACGAGTGCCATCTTTGGCACTTGATTCATAAGTAGCACGCATGATAGATTCATAAGGTAATTTGACTTTCTTTCTTGGAAAGTGCTCCATGCCTTTCTTTAAAGGAAATTGGAATCTAATGTTCCCTTCCTTCATATCAATAATCGCACCAATCGTTCTAAGGAAAGGTCTACCAAGAATAATAGGGCAAGAAAGATTGCAATCTATATCAAGAACGATAAAATCTACGGGTACCAAATTTCTATTAGCAACAATAAGAACATCATTGATCCTTCCCATAGGCTTTTTAATGGTGGAATCCACAAGGTGCAAATTTAAAGAGCAATCATCAAGATCATGGAAGTCTAGAATATCACATAAAGTTTTCAGAATTGTGGAAACACTAGCACCCAAATCACACAAAGCAAAACACTCAAAATCTTTAATTCTAATCTTTATAGTAGGTTCCCACTCATCATTAAGTTTTCTAGGTATAGAAACTTCCAAATTAAGTTTTTCATCATAAGATTGCAACAAGGCATCAACGATATGTTTGGTAAAAGCTTTATTTTGACTATAAGCATGAGGAGAATTAACAACGGATTACAACAAGGAAATACAGCCTTTTAAAGAGCAATTATCATAATCAAATTCCTTGAAATCCGAGATAGTAAGTTCAACAATATTAGAAGTTGAGGATTATCCCATCTCTCTTTTACCAAATTAAGCATTAAGATCTAAAGACTCCGAATTTTTGGGACGCCTTCTAGGCAAAGTTGATTCATCATCAGTCCCATAATCATCAAAATTCATCTTGCAAAACATAGATCTAATTGGAGACGCATCAATAACTTTAAGATCCTCATCATTATTTTCATGTAGATTAGAAGAACACGCTTTTATAAAGCTTTCTTTTTTAGCACGCAATCTAGCGGTTCTTTCCTTGCACTCGTTAATGGAGATTCTCATTAATTTGAAAGACTCATTGATATCATGCTTGGGAGAAGAAGATCCAAGTTTAAGATAATTAACATCAAGCGAAAGTCTATCAACGTTCCTAGCCAAATCGTCAACTTTGGGCAATTTTTCTTCAAGCAAGGCATTAAAATTCTTTTGAGAAATCATAAATTCTTTCACACTATTCTCAAAATCAGAGGGCATCTTATTAAAATTGCCATAAGAATTATTGTAGGAATTTCCATAATTATTAGAGGGATTACTAGGGAACGGTCTAGCATTAAAATTTCCTCTATAAGCATTGTTCCAAAATTATTCCTACCAACAAAATTCACATCCATAGATTCATTATTATTCTCAATCAAAGAAGACAAAGGCATATCATTGGGATCAAGAGGAGTATTTTTAGTAGCAAACATCTTCATAAGTTCATCCATCTTTCCACTCAAAACATTGATTTCTTCTATAGCATGCACTTTTTTACTAGAAGATCTTTCGGTGTGCCATTGAGAATAATTAGCCATAATATTATCAAGCAATTTTGTAGCATCTCCTAACGTAATTTCCATAAACGTGCCTCCCGCGGTCGAATCTAAGAGATTTCTAGAAGCAAAGTTCAAAACCGGCATAAAATTTTTGTATGATCATCCATAAAATCAAACCATGAGTAGGGCAATTGCGAAGCACCAATTTCATTCTTTCCCAAGATTGGGCAACATGCTCATGATCAAGTTGTTTAAAATTCATAATATCGTTCCTAAGAGTGATGATCTTAGCGGGAGGAAAATACTTAGAGATAAAAGCATCTTTGCACTTGTCCCAAGAATCAATACTATTTTTAGGCAAAGACGAAAACCAAACTTTAGCACGATCTCTAAGTGAAAACGGAAATAACTTCAATTTGACAATATTGTTATCCGTATCTTTCTTCTTTTGCATATCACACAAATAAACAAAATTGTTTAGATGAGTAGCGGCATCTTCACTAGGAAGAACGGCGAATTGATCTTTCATAACAAGATTCAGCAAAGCAGCATTGATTTCACAAGACTCAACATCATTAAGAGGAGCAATCGGAGTACTAAGGAAATCATTATTATTGGTATTCGAGAAGTCACACAACTTGGTATTATCTTGTGCCATGGCAACAAGTAATCCAACACACAAGCAAACAGAAAAACGGCAAGCGAAAAGAGAGGAGGAGATTGGGAAGGAGAAGGCGAATAAAACGGCAAGGGTGATGTGGGGGGAGAGGAAAATGAGAGGCAAATAATGTAAATGCGAGGGAGATGGGTTTGTGATGGGTACTTGGTATGTCTTGACTTGAGCGAAGTCCTCCCCGGCAATGGCGCCAGAAATACTTCTTGCTACGTCTTGAGCTAGCGTTGGTTTTCCCCGAAGAGGAGAGGGTGATGCAGCAAAGTGTAGCGTAAGTATTTCCCTCAGTTTTTGAGAACCAAGGTATCAATCCAGTATGAGGCTCCTCAGAAGTCCCATGCACCTACACAAACAAACTAAGAACTCGCAACCAACGCAATAAAGGGGTTGTCAATCCCTTCACGGCCACTTGCGAAAGTGAGATCTGATAAAGATAGTATGATAAGATAAATATATTTTTGGTATTTTATAATATAGATGCAGAAAAGTAAAGATGCAAATAAAGGTAGATTGAAAGCAAATATGATAAGAGATAGACCCGGGGGCCATAGGTTTCACTAGAGGCTTCTCTCGAGAGCATAAGTATTACGGTGGGTGAACAAATTACTGTCAAGCAATTGATAGAAAAGCGAATAATTATGACGTTATCTAGGCATGATCATGTATATATGCATCACATCCAAAACAAGTAGACCGACTCCTGCCTGCATCTACTACTATTACTCCACACATCGACCGCTATCCAGCATGCATCTAGAGTATTAAGTTCATAAGAACGGAGTAACGCATTAAGCAAGATGATATGATGTAGAGGGATAAACTCATGCAATATGATATAAACCCCATCTTGTTATCCTCGATGGCAATAATACAATACGTGTCTTGCAACCCTTTCTGTCACTGGGTAAGAACACCGTAAGATCGAACCCAAAGCTAAGCACTTCTCCCATGGCAAGAAAGATCAATCTAGTAGGCCAAACCAAACCGATAATTCGAAGAGACTTGCGAAGATAACTCCATCATACATAAAAGAATTCAGAGAAGATTCAATTAATAACCATAGATAAATCTGAACATAAACTCACAATTCATCGGATCTTGACAAACACACCGCAAAAAGAGATTACATCGAATAGATCTCCACAAGAGAGGGGGAGAACATTGTATTGAGATCCAAAAAGAGAGAAGAAGCCATCTAGCTAATAACTATGGACCCGTAGGTCTGTGGTAAACTACTCACAACTCATAGGAGGGGCAAGGATGTTGACGTAGAGGCCCTTCGTGGTCGATTCCCCCTCCAGCAGAGTGTCGGCGAAGGCTCCAAGATGGGATCTCACGGATACAGAAGGTTACGGTGGTGGAAATTGTGTTTCGTGGTGCCCCTGGATGTTTTTGGGGTCCGTAGGTATATATAGGAGGAAGAAGTACGTCGGTGGATGCCCGAGGGGCCCACGAGGCAGGGGGTCCCTCGGAGATTTCTTGACTTGCACTCCAGGCTCTCTGGATCAGATTTGTTCCAAAAATAACGCCCCCGAAGGTTTCATTCCGTTTGGACTCCGTTTGATATTCCTTTTCTTCGAAATACTGAAATAGACAAAAAAACAGCAATATGGGCTGGGCCTCCGGTTAGTAGGTTAGTCCCAAAAATGATATAAATGTGTAGAATAAAGCCCATAAGCATCCAAAAGAGGTAATATAATAGGATGGAACAATCAAAAATTATAGATACGTTGGAGACGTATCAGCCAGCTACTCTACGTGAGAGGAGCGGCTGAATATAGCAACGAGAGTACCCACTAGGCCACTACGCAGGTGTACTTCCCCTGCATTGATAGTACAATGATGGTTCTAGAGAACAGTAGTACCCTCCACTTCCAGCTGTAGCTCCTTGGCCCTGAGATTCAAGAGTTCAAAACTGGTGCACTATACTAGACTAGACTAGAAGTACAGTACATCGCACTACTAGTTGAGAAAAGTAGTACTGGTATTGCTACAGTACGAGTACGTACTCCTCCGTCACATAATGTAAGATGTTTTTTGACACTAGTTGGCGTGTACAAAAAATGGCAAAAACATACCCAAAATTCTTAATCCACGCCAAAAACTACTACCTAGTGCCAAAAATTTCTTACTAGTGCTATTATTTACAGTATAATGCAATCCCATAATGTTCCATAATGCTAGTACTAGTAGTAAATAATAGCCTCATCTCTTCGTTGAGGAACGATCTACAGTTGGAAGGGACGAGGCCCTGCAGTTACTACGCTCTTATCTCCTCCTCGCCAGTTCCCCTCCCCCCGAAGAGAAGGCAGTTCGTCGCTGCTCCCATGGATTCGCCAGGCGGTTCTCCTCCTTGTCGGGGCTGGGAGACCTTGGACGATGATCCGCTGGGAGAAATCGCACGCCGCTCCGACGTCCTCACCGCCGCAAGACTTGGTGCTTCCTGCACCAACTTTTTCAAGACGCTACTTAAACAGGCTTGGGAAAAGGCCATGCTTGTTGGTCTTCCATGCATCCTCGAGGAGAAGGTTCTTCTATGGGACAATCCTTCGAACAATCCACCGCTCACTGGCCATTGTTGCACGTTGACTCCGCTAGAGTTGCCGATGTTGAGAGGTAGTCGGATTTTGTCCGATGAGCACGTTAGTAATGGAGTTTGATCATGTAGTACTTAGTTATTCCATTTCCATCCCGTAATTTCTCCGCTGCCCACCGTCTTATATATAGGTCCGGGTCGGTGCCAACGAAGATTGGCTTGCATACCTCCGGCCGGATACCACCATCATTTTGCACAACATCCCCAGTAGTGCGGCCATTCCGGTAGACCCCTTCTCCACCATTGGGATCGGCCTTCCGGACTGGCTGGGCTTGAATACGTATGATGATGCCTGCATGAGATTGAAGAAGATAGCAATTGCGGACCCGCCGACAAAGCGACGCGGCTACGACGATTAATATCTCATTGCGGTGTTCGACATAAGGATTGCCATCAATGCAAGACGCAGTAACGACAGAGGCTGGCGCATGTTGGCGACGGCAGATTTGTACCCCTACACGTTCGAAGATGTCGCGCGCCATCTAGGCCGCATCTTCACGGTGACAAGCCAAGGGACTTGTTTCATCTGGTTGCCATCCTATGGTACGGGAGATTACAAACGGAATGCACAAACCATCATTTGCATCCCTAACGGTACTCCATTATTTTGCAGGGACCAGTCATCCCCCGATCAAAATAAGATCGCCGATCCTGGATGTGCATTTGCATCCGCGATTTGGTCTAACCTGGAACCTTGTAGCTGACTTTGGCATATTGGGATCAACTATCTTAGCAATCATTACCCATGGTACCACTGATGTGCAACATGGTCACACAATCTACCACGATCGGACCGTCACCATCTACCCAGGTATTCCATTTTTTTAACCCTCTCGCCTTCTCTTTCATTGTTGTACTAGTAGTATACTTAGTACTACTAGTACTAGTAGGATTACTTTTTACCTTGGAGGACGCATATAGCTAGCTAGGCCCTTGAAGACTTGAACCCACTAGCTGCCACCATTTTCGTTTGTCCATGTCTTACTATCTCATCCATGTAGCCAAGAGTGGCTATATATAATAAGCCGGTTATTTTACTTCCTCTATACCGGAGTAGTACTATTTGCTGCACAGTATTACTGACCGCCATATTTGAGCACAACATTATTATGCATGGACCTTGACTATGTACGTCACCATGTGTCCAGATCTGGGATGCCGCGTGTACCAGATGAACGGCGCCGAGTTCGACCCCCGTGATGCTACGTGGGTGCCGAGGAACACTCTTGGAGAGTACTCGCTTTTCATCGGGGACAGCTACCCCATTGTGAAGCGGATGCCACCTTCCATGCATGACACGGAAGGCCTGCCGTTCATGAAGCATGGTTGTGTCTTCATTGCGCATCGCCGGATGAACGACATGCTGGGACACACTATCCCTGATTTATGCCGCTTCAGCTTGGATGAGTCCCCATCGTGTGGAACCGGACTAGAAAGCTGCGACAATGATTCCCGTTGCCCACCGCTATGGATCGTGCCATCCATGAAGAACACCTGGGACTGGAACCTAGAGGAGGACATGCATGTAGCCCATCTATAACATGTAAGTGGAGTATGGTAATTGTGAACGGTAGCGCTGTGAATATATGTAGACTAGTCGTGCACAAATTTATCACATGAATTGGAGATGAACTTGTGTGGCATACTAGCATTTGTACTTTAGAATTTATTACTAGTAAATGTGTTATGTGTACGTGCAACTTGTGTGGTTGTTGCACGGGCTCCAACACGCTCTTTGAGAAAAAAAGGTGGCACAGCTTTGGATATACATGACGTGGCGGCATCATACAGTAGCATCGTTCGCTATAGTTGTAGTACACTCCTACTAGGACGACAACTCCTATAAAACCTTGCGCTTGGCTCTTTGCCTCTTCGGGAGGTTCAACAGTTCGTACTCATGTGAACCTTGCACTTGGCTCTTCGCCTCTTCGGAAGGTCCAACAATGATGATACTACAGTACAATATGCTTCTGGCAATCTGACACCGATTGAACTGCTGCACGTCCACCGCTAGGGCGAGGGCGAGGGCGAGAGAGAGGGAGAGGGAGGGAGAGGGAGAGGGTGCTGTAGGCAAAACCCTCTCCTCGTCCTGCGAACCACCGCGCGCATGGGCGAGGGAGAGGCGTAGTAAGCAAGCTTCTTCTCGTTCGGCGAGTTGACGGGACACATCAAAGGAGTACCAGTACTAGTAGTAGTACATACTGTGTCCTTTCTGATTAATATGGCTTAATTTGAAACGAGAAAAATACACTGGCGGTCAACGTATGTAACAATACGCTCTTTACGGTCATTATATATAGTTTTGCGGCGATTATACGATCACTAGCTCATCGTAGAGCACCGTATTGCACCCTACTGACCGGCCACATAGTCGACGTGGCACTTTGTTGACTGGTTAAATTGTCACTTGGTTTCTGGGTCCCACCCGTCAGTTGGCAGAGCAAAGAAATCAGTTAAACAAAACTTTACGCAGGCGCGACACGAGTCCAACCCTTGCGCGCGAACCGCCTTGGTTGTGTATGTGAGTGCATGCACGTGTCCTCCCTCGGTCTTCCAACAAAGAGTGTACATCGGCTACAAAACAAAGAGTGTGGTACATAATGTACATCTACACTTCCAATGCATTTAGCCTTTAATCTAAATCGATATTGATTGACAAATGCACCAACTTGTGCTATAGGTATAGGCTACATGTCTATCCTTAATTACAGCATGCAACGGCCTTCATTTAATCTTCTTATCTCAATGGTCGCATGCACACATAAGTCTGCTACTTTTGGGCGTTAATTATGCCCTGGTCAATGTGTAAATATCTAAATGTACAGTCTTTCACGGACGTAGGGAGTAGGATGAGCACTTGAGCGTGAGCTGTGTGTGTTGTGTCGTGTGCTGTGTGCCGCATGGGTGCGTGAGTGTTGCGTGCGTCCATGTGTACGTGTGAGTGTTGCATGTTGCATGCATGCATGCATGCATGTGGCTTACTCCCTGCCATTGACATGTTCATATTTCAAGCTTCCTCTGTTCACTCCATATGGTGATACTCCCTCTGTTCCCAAATAGTATGGAGTAAAAGCCTCCCTCTGTTCCCAAATACGGAGTATTTGTCTTTCTACAGATTTTAACAAGTGACTTGGTACGGAGAAAAATGAGTGAAGTGAGCGTAGGCATAGGGATACTGTAGAAAGGAAGTCCTGGCGATCCATTATTCCCCATCTCGGTCAGAGAGAACTATTCAACTAGTCTTCGCAATGAAGTGACAATACACGCTGCAGCAGATGGGACACGTAATTAATAAGCTAAACCAGCGTGTTGTTGTTACTAAATCAGCCTTACCCAGTACTGCCATCATGTTTGCTAGTAGAGCACGCTTCCGCAAATACGCCTACGCACCTCTGTCCTCCATTAACTGACATATGGGCCCTCTTGTGGTAGACCCACATGTCATCGGTGTAACTATTTACACTCCAAAGGACAGTATATCCTGGTAGTAGTACTAGTAGAATTGAGATTTAATGCACTTTCTTCCCCGTCTTCCACTCTTCTTCCTCCTCTCTTCTTCTTCCTCCTCTCTTCCCCATCGTCGGCCGCACACCATTTACCCCCGCTCACTGCTCGCCCGCCCGCGCCATCTTCCTTGGTAGCTCGCGCGTACCATATCCCCCCGCTCACTGCTCGGCCACACGAGGAGAAGCTTCTTCACTCGCCCGCCCGAATCCACTTCCCCGCTGGCTCGCTGGCACCGAAAACTCCAATGGCAGAACCGACTGACACACAGAGCCGCGATTGGAATTCCCTCCTTGATGTTCTCTTGGAGCAGATCTGTAGTCGTATGGACCTACTCAGCACCGTCCGTCTGGCGCATGCTCGGTGTCTTTGTATCGTCTACTCGTCTGCAACCGGCCGGCTCTTTTCGAGACACCCTGCTTGCTGATGCCCGATCCTCGCAGGTGGCCCAGACACCGACTTGACGATCCTACGGAGGTTGACGTGGTGCCCCTCGACATGCTACCACTACCCGTCCACCTGTCCTTCATGCGCGGCCACTACTGGGCGGGCATGAAGGCCAACTGGATCGTCCTCATCCACCACACCGGTAGTCTGTGACGTCTCGTGGATATCTACACCCAGCGAGAGATCACCCTTCCATTGTTGGATACCGCCGACATCGAGCCTCACGGCCCGCCGGACACTCCTGCCTACTACGCACGAGACGCATCAAGCTTTTGGCTCGACCTCTGTTTGCAGAAAGTTGTAATCTGTGAAGTGCCCACACCATCAGAAGACTACATGGATTACAAGCTCATTGCCTTGTTCAACATGGGATTAGTCTATCTGGAATCTAGTCGCCATACATGGTTATGGCTCATCATCAATCCTGTTGAGGCAACATTTCTGTCTGATGCTATAGTGCACGATGGCATCGTTTACGCGGTCGACGCACAGATTGGCTGCCTATACTGGTGGAATCTATTGTCGTGTAATTGTTCTATCTCATCTCATCTTTACCTTATGAATACGACTGCATATTCATTTGTTACAAATTTAGAATGCATAGCATGTCTATAACCACATCATTGCTATGTGTTCCTCTCATTTCCTACATTTTTATGACCACACATGTTATTGTTAGAGTTGATATGAGAGCAATTGGCATCTAATGATTGTTAGAATACATATTATGAGCATAACATCATGATTGCTATATGTTACTCTTGTTTACAAGATTTTTATAACAATGCATGTTATTGCTTAGAGTTGATATGAGAACAGTAGTAGTAAGTGCTATGGTAGAATATGAGTAGGCGCTGTCATAGTTGTTTTCCTCTCATTGTTACATGATGTTTGAACCATGACATGTTGCTAGAATATGAAAGCCATTGGCTTATTTTTTTTTAACTTGGGGTATGATTATGACCACGGCATTGCAATTCTCTGTCTATGATATGTGTCATTGTTATAATAATCTTAATTCCACACATACTCTGAACATGATTGTTTATTTTTGTCCTTTTGGTCTCCAATTTGAATTGTTGCAGCAGATGCAAATGCGCTGGCCTTCATGATTCCAGGACCTGGAATCATACCAGCCGATGGGTGGTGCTTTATCGCTCGTTCAGCTGACGGCGGTCATTTGATGCTCATTCACACGTACCAAATTGACCAAACCATTACATCAAACCACATGCAGTACAATGTGTGGGGCATTTCTGACATTGATGGCTATGGCTGCTTCGTGTTCGAGAAAGATCCCAGCTCCGTTGGGCCAGGCGTATTCAACTGGAGGCGGGTTTACAACCTTGGCAACCACTCCTTGTTCCTCGGGCTCAATTATCCGATCATCCAACCAATCATCGATCATATCACCGGCGATGATTACTGTGCTACGCAACTTCCATTCGCAAGGGGGGCTGTGTTTACACATCATACCATGGGTTTCATGAATCACCATATCCAGAGATTCGTCGACACAGCTTGTTTCCAGGTAATCTTCAGTGTGTGAAAGGCATCAAGCTTCCATGCGATGGATGGATTTTGCAAACCCGACATGCGGCGATGTGGTTCATGCCAACAGCAAATATGCACAACTTGATTCGTGCTGATATCTGGACTGAGCCATGTATTCTGCTGCTGTAGCACGACCCTCTTTTGTTGGATATTATGTACTGTTGTTAGTTTGAAGCACTCCTCTAGTTTGAAGGATAGATACCTTCCTGGGATCAAGTGCATCCTATTCCTAACTCACCTGCGTAGGATGTACTAATAATGATGATGGAGATGTTGTGCAGAAGCCATATATATATATATATATATATATATATATATATATATATATATATATATATATATATATATCAGTTAGGCTTCAAGTGCGTACTTGTTAGTTAAACCTATGTATAAATTGTGACACTAAATACGACTAGTAAGTAGTACAGTAGCAGTACTAGTATACGTCGGTCAAATTATTCATCATGTCCACACATTGAATTGACATGACAACACGCTACGCGTGAGGTGACACAAGAATCCCAGTGGCATGTTCGGGTATTCTGGACTTCAGATTTGGAGTACCACTTATCTGTCAAAATCTTTCATCATTCACTTAAAACAGTCGATTGATCATACATTGAGTAGCATATAACTAGAATTACCGATGCAAGTCGAAGAAGGATTGGCCGGTGCTGCCGGCTGGCGTCAAGTTCGATCCCACGGATCAGGAGCTGATCGAGCACCTTGAGGCCAAAGTGAGTGCTGACAGCGCGAGATTTCAGTCTCTCATCGATTTGTTCATACCAACCATCGACAGCGAGCACAGCATATGCTACACCCAACCTAAGAAACTTCTAGGTAAGACACCGATCGGCCGTCTACTTGCACAAACATATTCCTTTGTTTATAGCTCTATTTTTCTTTTTAGACGTGGACCTGGTGAAGCAATTACAATTTGACAGTTAATAAAAAGTGAAACAAGTGACTGCAACATGCCAAAGATGTTATGAAAATGCCAACTACGTACACTAAAACTTGTATTCCACAATACTGCAGGTATCACATTGAGTGGCCTAAGGAAGCAATTCTTCCAGCGCAATTCCAGGGCGTTCAAAAGGGGCACGTGGACGCGTCGCAAGATACAGTCAGAGTGTGGCATGCATGCAATGTGGCACAAAACCGGCAATACCTTGCCGGTGATGGTCAACGGCCGGCAGACGGGCAACAAAAAAGGTTCTGGTGATGCACACCAACAAGAACTTCGACCAGCAGAGGACCAACTAGGTGATGCACCAGTACCACCTCAGGGACCTGGAGCAAGAGAAGGAGCGGGAACTGGTCCTCTGCAAGATTTTCTACCAGACGAACACTAGGGCCAGGAGTAAAAAGAATATAAGCTTGTTAGGTATTGGTAGTTGTACTACCTTGTCGTCCGCAAGTTGGTATTGTTCTTAACGATCTTTTGGTATGAACTTGCATTTGCTTCCAACCATCATGCCGAGAGTCGGCGTGGATATAAAGCTGAATCATTTGTTTCGAAACGATTTTTCAGGCACCTGATTTTTATTTGATGGGTAGCATAAGCACCCACCGTTCGAATTCCCAGTTCTCCAATTTTTTTGAAACAAGTGCATGCACTTATTATCACGATAAAAAAACAATATCCATGTTGCATCCTAGTTATCAGTCTGTACTTGCAGAATTCTCTCGTTTATTGAGCATGTGTATTGTTTTTTCAGGTCGAGAAAGTTTCAACTGGGCTGCAGACTGCCCAGGGTTGGTTTTGTTTTTAACAGGCCCAGCCCATGACGACAACGGGGCACAAAGATCCAGCAGGTATCTACTGGCCTCTAGCCCACCAGCGTTAGTTATATTTTGTCTTACAACATCCGTAGGCAGTTTTTTTTTACTGAATCAAACACACAACCCAATTCTATTTTCCTCTTGAAACGCATGTCCTACATCCATTTTCTAATCTCTACCTATAGTTCTACTAGTTCATATACACGTATCATTATATTGAAAACACATGAAATTCCATTTTCATATTTACATCCTTATTTTTGTTGTTTCTTCCCACCCAGCGCTGATTTTTTTACCACTGGTTTTCCCTTAAACCAACTCAATTGTCCCACGTCTTATTTGCTCACAAAAACAAAACGATTTTTTTGGCAAATCAATAAGTTCTTAAAAAATGTTTATCATTTCGGGATTACAATAGTTTGGACTCCACCAAAATATGCAAAATAAGGTTGAACTTTTTGACCGTGGTCCTAGGCAGAAAATGGGCTGTAATAAATTACTTAAGAATTAGCAAATGGGCTGCAAATTATAAAAAATAGCAAATGGGCTTTATGTTGTCTGCCACAGATTTGGAGGCTGACTTGTGGGCCTACCAAGTTCATGCGTACACAAGGTACCGGCCACGTTCGGAACGGGATCCTGTTGATCGGGAGGGGTGTGGCGTACCGCAAAACGGAGGAAATGGACCTTCTACAGTCAAAACGGGGTCCTGTTGATCGGGAGGGGTGTGGCGTACCGCAAAACGGAGGAAACGGACCTCCTACGGTCGAAACGGGGGTCTTGTTGATCGGGAGGGGTGTGGCGTACCGCAAAACGGACGAAACGGACCTCCTACGATCGAAACGGGGGTCCTGTTCATTGGGAGGGGTGTGGCGTACCGCAAAATGGGACTCCACGGGATACTTTTCATCTCCACCGTTGACCTCCTCCAGCCTCCACGAGCTACTGTCGACCTCGTCCAGCCTCCACGGGCTCCTGTTCATCCAGCCTCCACCGCGCGCTACTCCACTGGCTACTGTTCAACCACCCCTCCACCGTCTACTGTTCATCCAGCCCTCCACCGTCTACTGTTC
>NC_057801.1:636049558-636100536 GCF_018294505.1 Triticum aestivum
CATCCAATCAATCGGCTTCAGTTAGCAGCAGTAGCGAAGGAATCGCTCCATCCGGTTCAGTTAACAGCCATCGATCGATCGCTCGGGTTCAGTAACGCGTAGCCTGCAGTGCAATCGCTCGGGTTCAGTTAGAGCCCAATGCCTCGCTCGGGTTCAGTTAGAGCCAACGCCTCGCACACACGCGCATATGTGTACGAGAGAAACGCGCATCGCTCAGCCCCCGACCTCCCACCGTAACCGGCAACTCCCCGAAATTTTCCTCCCCCTCGCTTCTACCATGGTTTTTTCCGTCATGGACGGCCCAAAGAATGTCATGCAACTGCTTCTCCAGCCTACCCAGGACGAAAAGCCCATTTTCTATCATGATTTTTTGTCATAGAAGTAGGAGCCCACCACATCTATGATGATACCGGGTTTTGTCACAATTATCATTATAGAAGTGTCATATGTATGACAGAAAAAAAATCGTTCAGCCCAAAATGTCACGGATGTGTCTTTTTTTTGTAGTGTAAGTGAATGTGATCGGACCCTTTCCCCTCTATGCTAAACTCAACCCAGTCTGTTCACAAATTTCTTGTGCGTTCTATTTGAAATCCGTTCAAAATCTTCATTGTGTCCTTGTCAGCTGAAGAATTTGCGAACAAAACATTAAAATTTTCTTATCTGGATTTTCGGCTTTTGCCACTCAAACCGTTACACATCCCACGATAAGATTTATCTATTCACCCACGATCTCACACGATATCCACCACACTGTACGTGGGTGACACATGTCACTGGGATGAGAAGGGTCAGGGGCACGTTCGTCCATTTTCCTCGGGCAAGCGGTTTTTCACCTCGGCTATAAATACCCCTCACCCACCTCAGACTGCATTTACCCCGCTCGAACTCACTCCCCTCGCTCGAGCTCTCAATCCCTAGTGCTACCGCTACTTTCATCATTGCTGGTGAGGAAGAGCTTCACTGCCTCGACTCGTCGCCGTCGTACTCACGCCGGCCGCAGATATCTTCACTCCGCCACCGCCATAGATGTCTTCCTCTGCCAAGTTAGGGCATGGAAGATCTGGACTGACGAACTTCCAATCTAACACTCCCAGTTCATCGTGTTCTTCGTCAAGGGTAATTAAAAGTTACTATTACTGTCTTTGTTGATTATGATGATTTCCATAAAATCTTCAAAAGGTGTTTATTCTTCAACTTCCACACTTTAAACACCTCACACAATCATTTGTTCTTGATTTGTTTCTCTAAGTGACATTTTTCTTCAAGATTTCTCAATTGTGTGAATTTCACAATCCATACAACTCTGGAACCTAAGTCAAAGAATGCTTAGTGAAATTCCTCAAGACATATCTGGTCAAATTCCTCAAACTTGTTTTATTTTGCAAAAACTTCTGAGAACGCATATGACCTCTCCAAATTCTTCGCACCTATACTCTGTTCATAGGTACACATGTTTGCTGCTGAATCACTAGGTTCTCATCAACTTAACTCATTTGTAGTGTTCCTCAAAGAAAAGTTGCATACCTCTTCAGAGAACTCAATTGTTCAAAATCCTCAACTGAAGAAAATGGCAGATGGCAAGAGACCCCAGAAGGGAGGGAAGAAACTGGAAGTGAATACTGCTTTTGAAATCCCTGATGACATCTGTGCAGGGTATTGCACTCCGGATGAGGCAACTCATGGAAAGGAAACGAAGAATGAGCGCAAGGTGCGCATTCAGAAGATTGAACAAAGATGGGCATGGGAATGGAGGGAATACAGATATGTTACTCCAAAGTACATAAAGAAATTCGCTCTAAACCCTCCTTGCCCAAGACCTCCATTGGCACCTCGCAAAATTGCTGATCCTACTAGCATCAAGCGCGGTGAGGACTATGCTGATGAATGGGCCAAGCGGCAAGCCAAGTTGGCCAAACAGACCAAAGAAGCAGTGAGGAAATTCAACAAAGACTTAGTTGTTGCCGCTGCTGAGGCCTCTACTAGCAAGAAGGCTATGCCTAAGAAGCCTGCTCAGAAACCACATTCCTCAGCAATGCCCTCACGGCCAAGCTCATCTATGCCCTCACGGCCTATTCCTCAAGTTGCTCCAGTTCCTTAAGTTGCAAAACCCTCAGCTCCTCCAGCAAAGTCCTCGGCACCTGTGCATCTCGCCTCCTGCCAAAGGACCGCAGGCATTTCAATTGCTTCAGGAGCATCTGCAAATTCTCCAGTTCCTCATCAGTCTTCAACATGCCCCACTTTGCTGAAGACCAAGGTTACTGCTGGACGAGGCACCAGACCAAGTCCTCACAAGAAGCAAGTTGCCTTCCAAGTGCCATCAGATGATGACGAAGCTGATGATGAGGAATTAGCCGAAATCATCAGAGACACACAGCAAAGGGCCGCTAGAGCCAAGGGAAGTGCTGTGCCACTCATGTTGGATCCGAAGAACATCCTGGACTTCGTTGACCTCTGGCACAAGGACCCAAACACTCCCTTGAAAGAATTAAACCTCACACCTGGTCAAAGTCATATGTTGACGACTTTCATTTCTGAAGAAAAATGGAAATTTGAGAAAGCCAGGTCTGTGAAGAAAGCCCAATACAAGAAACAACGCTTTCTGAAGGACAACGTTCTAACGCTATCACCTGATGAACTTGTCGCTCTGCAATATGAGATCAAGAAACTTGGTGATGAATTTGACACCTACAAGGCAGAATGGCTAGGAGCCAAGGTCAGATTCGTCAGAATGGCAAACGGATTTACACCCAATGTTGTTGCTCCAACGCACATTGAAATTCCTCAGGCTGAAGCATCTGCACAGCCTACTGAAGAACATGCCAGCATAGTTGATGAAAATCAGGCTGCTGATGAGACTGAAAGCACCAAGGCTGATGAAGCTATTCCAGCCACTAAAGAAACTGCCAGGGCAACCACTAGTGTTGCACCTGAAGAACATGTTAGGCCAGCTGAAGCATCTGAAGCTGCGCTTGAGGAAACTGAACAAGTCAGGACAACTGCATCAGTTGTGCCTAAAGAAACTGCTCCAATTTCCTCTGCTCCTTCTACACCAACGCCAACACCAAGTCCTATTCTTACCTCTGCATTAGAAGCGAAGAAAACCAAGGCTGCGGAGCGAGCAGAAGTGAAGAAAAGGAAAACATCTGCTTCCTCACAGTCTTCTGCTCCCAAGAAGGCGAAGACTTTGACCAGCTCATTTGCAAATCCAATTGATGTTGTTCCTCTTTCAAGCATGCCATCAAAGGAAATCATTCCTTTTGGTGAAGATTATGTGATTCCAAGTGAATTGGCTGAATAAGATCCTTTTGCTGCTTCGACAAAGCAGATGGATGAAGAAGTTGAAGTGGACAATGTCACTTCAACCCCTATGGTATCATCGCTCATGCCTCAGTTCACGGCTAAAGAGGCAAGCGTTGAGGAAATTAATGATGAAGAAGAAGACGTGGACATTGGGTGCACCACTCCAGTGTTGAATCATGACTATTGGGAAAGTCATCACCCCAATTCCCCCGTGTTCACCCCACTGCAACAGATTCCTCAGTCCCCAGTCTAGACTGAAGAAATTCATACGGGCTCTGATGAACCTCAAGCACCTCTTCTTACCATGCCTAAAGAAATTCCAGCCACTAGTGTTGATGTTAATGCTGCTCAAGAAAACGAGACCCAGGCTGCCACTGAAATGGAAACTGAAATTCCTCAGCCTATGGCCCCTAAGATTGTGATTCAAGAGGCAGTGAAGACATTGACTGATACACCTCAGCCCTAGCCGAATAATCCATTCTCAAAGATGCAGAAGTTCAAGGGCGATGACTTCTTTTGAGCAAGTATTCTTCACTGATTACAACCCATATGACTCTGCTCGTCTTTGAAGGAAGCATTTCTGGACAGCAAGTCAGATGAACTTCTACTCTTCACTGCTATTCGATAAGGACAAGATCTTTGACTGAGGGGGTCCTGGATTAGGGGGTGTCCGGATGGCTGGACTATGACCTTTGGCCGGACTCCTGGACTGCGAAGATACAAGATTGAAGACTCTGTCCCGTGTCCAGATAGGCTTTCCTTGGCGTGGAAGGCAAGCTTGGCGATATGATATGAAGATCTCCTCCCATTGTAACCGACTCTATGTAACCCTAGCCCTCTCCGGTGTCTATATAGACCAGAGAGTTTTAGTCCGTAGGACGAACAACAATCATACCATAGGCTAGCTTCTAGGGTTTAGCCTCTCTGATCTCGTGGTAGATCAACTCTTGTACTGCCCATATCATCAATATTAATCAAGCAGGAGTAGGGTTTTACCTCCATCGAGAGGGCCTGAACTTGGGTAAAAACATCGTGTCCCTTGTCTCCTGTTACCATCTGCCTAGACGCACAGTTCGGGACCCCCTACCCGAGATCCGCCGGTTTTGACACCGACATTGGTGCTTTCATTGAAAGTTCCTCTGTGTCGTCACCCTTAGGCCCGATGGCTTCTTCGATCGTCAACCACGACGCGGTCCAGGGTGAGACTTTTCTCCCCGGACAGATCTTCGTATTCGGCAGCTTCGCACTGCGGGCCAATTCGCTTGGCCATCTGGAGCAGATCGAAAGCTACGCCCCTGGCCATCAGGTCAGCTTTGGAAGCTTAAACTACACGGCCGACATCCGCGGGGACTTGATCTTCGATGGATTCGATCCACGGCCGAGCATGCCACACTGTCACGATGGCCATGATCTAGCTCTGCCACCGGACAGCGCCTAGAGCGCCGCTCAGGTGTCCGCTCCGACCACTAGCTCGGAGCCAACTGCGCCAGTCGGGGACGGTCAGCTGGACGCCGCCCCAGGAGCCGCAATCTCTACAGCGATAGAGCCGAGTACCCGCCTAGTCCTTTGCAAGGCCCGTGACTCCAAGGTGCCGGACTTCGTTCCGGACTCCGAATCTTCCGCACCCCTTCCAATCCAGCCCGATTGGGCTCCGATCATGGAGTTCACCGCCGCGGACGTCTTCCAGCACTCGCCCTTTGGCGATATCCTGAACTCACTAAAGTCTCTCTCTTTGTCAGGAGAGCCTTGGCCGGACTATGGTCAGCAGGGTTGGGATGCGGACGACGAAGAAATTCGAAACCCACCCACCACCCACTTTGTAGCCACTGTCGACGATTTAACCGACATGCTCGACTTCGACTCCGAAGACATCAACGGTATGGATGCCGATGAAGGAGACGACCAAGAACCAGCACCTATAGGGCACTGGAAAGCCATCCCATCATACGATGTATACATGGTGGACACACCTAAAAGAAACAACGACGAGGATCAAAAGGGCGCAACCAGGGATCGCTCCCTCGAAAAACAATCAAAGCGGCAGCGTAAGCGCTGCGCCAAGCCCCACCTCGACAAAGACCCAACCATAGAGCAGGGCGAATCAATGGAAGACGAACATGCCATCGAGCAACCGTCCAAACAGGGCGGACAAACCGAACAATCCGTCCCCGGGAAAGATAATAGTCCAGACGACCTCACGCCGAACAAGTTGTTGGAACACCAGAACCTCCACCAAAGGCTCGTTGCCACTGCACGTAGCCTGAAAAAGCAGAAGCGGAAGCTCAAAACAGCGGAAGATGCACTCAAAATCAGATGGGGCAAAGTACTCAATACCGCACACAAGTACGGCAACAGTCATCACACAAAGAGCTATCCGAAGCGGAAATTACTACCGGAATTTGATGAAGAGGCCTTAGAGCCCCCACAGTCAAAAAAACAAGGAAGCCACCAAGTCACATAGACGACCCCACGATCGATCTCAAGCGACAAAGGGCGCCGCACTCAATACGGCACGCGATCCACCCAAGGATTCACATCAAAAACCCGGTCCAACCAGATCCATCTATGGGCCAAGAAAGCAAGCTCCATTGAGCAATGCAACGCAACAAATATCCGAACATCGTGGCACACCTACATACAGGGACGCCGCACATCCCCTATGTTTAACCGATGAGGTACTGGATCATGAATTTCCAGCGTGATTCAAGCCCGTAAACATAGAAGCATGTGACGGAACAACAGACCCTGGAGTCTGGATCGAGGATTATATCCTCCACATACACATGGCCAGAGGAGATGACCTTCACGCCATAAAATACTTACCCCTTAAGCTCAAAGGGCCAGCCCGGCATTGGCTTAAAAGCCTTCCCCAAAACACCATGGGAAGTTGGGAAGCGCTCGAGGATGCTTTCTGGGCAAATTTTCAAGGGACCTATGTCCGACCTCCGGATGCAGATGATCTGAGTCATATAACTCAGCAGCCCGGAGAGTCAGCCCGGAAATTCTAGAACAGATTTCTTACTAAAAAGAATCAGATAGTCGACTGTCCGGACACCGAGGCCCTAGCAGCTTTCAAACATAGCGTCCGAGACGAATGGCTCGCCAGACACCTCGGCCAAGAAAAGCCAAGAACAATGGCCGCATTAACAAGCCTCATGACCCGCTTTTGCGCATGAGAGGATAGCTGGTTGGCAAGAAGCAGCACCAGCGACCCGAGTACATCCGAACTCAGAGATGGAAACGGGAAACTGCGCCGTAACAAAGAACAGCGCCGGATCAAGGATAACAGCCCGATGAGCATGGCAGTCAACGCCGGATTCAAAAGCTCTCGGCAAAATCAGAAAAAGCCGCCCCCGAAAGATGATAGGGACGAGCTATCTAACCTCAACAAAATCCTAGACAGAATATGTCAAATTCACAGTACCCCCAGGAGACCTGCAAACCACACCCACAAAGATTGTTGGGTCTTCAAGCAGTCCGGCAAACTCAACGCCGAACAAAAGGGGCTCGACACACCAAGCGAGGATGATGACGCACCCCACAAGCAGAACACCGGAGAACAAAAGAAGTTCCCACAAGAAGTCAAAACAGTAAATTCACTTCAGATGAGAAAAGGGAAAAACAGAATGGCGCTACGCGCCATACGGCCCGCCCTAGAGGAGCACCGCCACTGGTTGTTACAACCAATCACTTTCGATCATCAGGATTACTCCACAGGGGTCCGGAACGCAAGCTGGACTGCCTTGGTCTTGGACCTGATTATTGACGGACTCCAATTTACACAAGTCCTTATGGACGGCGGCGGTGATCTAAACCTGTTATATTAGGACACAATCCGCAAACTCAGGTCAACCCAGCAATAATTCGCCATGGCAACACTTCCTTTCAAGGAGTCACGCCGGGCCCAGATACCCAGAGTGTGGGTAACCTTTTGTTAGAAGTCACGTTCGGCTCACCCGACAACTTCCGAAGCGAAAAGCTAACCTTCCACATCGCCCCATTCATAAGTCGCTATCAAGCGCTACTGGGACGTGAAGCTTTCGCCCGCTTTAACGCAATACCGCATTATGCATCCCTTACACTCAAAATGCCCGGTCCACGAGGCATCATCTCATTAAAGGGAAATATCAATTGATCCCAAAAGTACGGGTAATGGTGCGGCCGCCTGGACAGCCACACACTAATCCAGCCCTACTATCACGGACACGGCTCGACGAGTCCGGCGTAAACATACAAAGGCTTAATAGCCACATAACCCTGTACAAGGGGCTCCGCGTGTTCACACCAGGAGATAATATGGCTCAATTTTGCTCATGTCTCTGTACTATATTTTGTTTATTTTAATATAGATTTCTCGCACGATTATTTTTTACTAAGTTCCTCTCTTTCGCAGACTAACACCGTGCTACGCCCGTCCAGGATACGGCACAACGGAGACACAGGTGCAGACGTGCACTAGGGACCCGTTTTAAGGATTCTTTTCAGATTAAGACCCTGCGTAAACCTTTTTTATTGTCTCTTGTTGATAAACATCCCTCGGTTTTCGCTATAACCGAGGAGGAGGCTGGCGTCTTGGCATGTGGCCACGCCAGAATCTTGCGCGTACCTGGACACCAGGGGCTTTTTTACTAAGGGCCTTGGTTCGGCCCGTCTTCATAAAGACCGAATACCTTAGGGAGTGTTCGGCGTCACAAGTTTGGCCTTATATGCATCAGCTCCGAATCATGTCTTGGGTCAAATGTTGGGTTTGCCCGGCTCCTGTGTTTTGCTGCCTTACGTTCCGCTATATCGGCTAAGGCGGCACCAGGAGAACTACTGTGATTGTGCCCCGGTTCGGCCAGGCGAACACCTTAGTAGAGAAAGCCGAAAACTGACTGTCATGATATAGCCAGAGACTGGTCAACCACTCGATGACTCGGAATCTTTAGGATTCCTCCGCATTAACTAAGGGCCGCTTCCCAGTCAGGCACACACGCGCCCCGAATTCAGGCGAGTGCGGTGCCCCTAGGGGCTATTAAGTAGCCCCACTGTCAAACTCCTATGGCTAAGTGAAAGTGATAAAGCATTATAGTCCGGTTGCCTAGTTCGCTGCGCTATCACCTCCTTTGTAGGACCAAGACGTTGGATTAAGTGTGAAAAGGCGCCTTTTTACGAACACCCCCGCATTATATGCGTGGGGGCTGAAGCCAACGACTGCCATCTTTCAGGTTATATACACATATACATTAACGGCCGCACAGGAGGTGTTATAATTCTTGCAAGCACAAGTATAAAAAGCTTTTATATTCTATCAAAATATTCCTTTTACAATAGCACATGCTATTCGAACACAACATCCTTCGAGCACCGCGCCTCTATTAAACGAGCGCCCGGAAGAACTTCCTCAAAGTAGTGCTTGGCAGGTACTCGGCTTTCGTCCGAATCCCGGGATGCAACAACACTGGCCTTCATATCCGCCCAGTATGTTTTGACACGGGCAAGAGCCATTTGTGCACCCTCTATGCACGCCGACCTCTTCATCGCATCAACATGCGGCACCGAACCAAGGAACTGCTGCACCAAGCTAAAATAACTCTTTGGCTCTGGCCCTTCCGGCCACAAACGACTCGCAACATACCTCATGGCGAGTCCGGATAACCTGTTCAGCTCTGCCCAGGCAGCCAAACGGTCGGATACCGAAAGTGGGCGTTCTGGATTGTGGAACTGCGACCAAAAAAGTTCTTCCAATTCATGGTCACCTCGACCCCGGAAGTGTTCGGTCGCGTCTGCCGCACTCGCTACCAAATCCAGATAAGTGTTTTCCGCACTCCACTGCCGGTCTAACGGAGCATACTTAGGATCCCCGAACTTCATCCGCAGCATATAGGGCTTTCCAGCTGTGATATCTCTGGCCTGACATAGCTCCTCCTTCATAGCTCTCATTGCAGAGCGAGTATACTTGGCCTCGGCAGTGATCTTTTCAAGGTCCTTCTGAGCCGCCCTATCTTCTTGTTCAAGAAATTTACAGCGGTCGGCAGCATCCTTCAATTTTATAGCCATCTTGGCTATTACTTTCTTGGTCTGGCAGTGAGCAGCATGTTCGGCTTTTAGCTCTTCATCCGCTTTAACGGCAGCCGCATCACTTTTCCTTGCTTGCTCCTTGGCTCAGGCAAGTTCTGCCCGAAGGTTCTCCACGGCAGCAGCACCATCTACATTAAGCACATATCTTATAAGGCACGAGCATCGAACTCCTCTTATCAGATGTCTGTGGAGCATACCTTGTGCCTCGTCTAGCCGCTTATTTACAAGCGCGATGTCGGCATCCGCCACGTCAAGTTGCCGCTTTAGCTCGGCAGATTCATCAGTCCGGCTAGCCACCGAATGCCTCGCCACCTTCATAAAAAGGTGACATATTACACCTGGGGTTATGATCCTCTGTGCGCCATCACTTTTGACGACACACAGAGTCTCAAGGGCTACTATTTATACAGGGCGCATTTTATATATGCAGCTCTACCAAAAGGTACACTTTTTCACGTACCTCAAAGCCTGTCAGTAAACTCCTGGCGGCCTCGTACGATCCGCTTTCCGTGGATGAAATCCTTCCTATCTCCGTGTTCATCAACATAGGGTGTTCTTCTGAGATGGACGCTCGCCCGAGCAGATCCCTCAGCCCCTCCGACTATGCACCAGAGGGTGCCGGACTAGCCTGACGACCTTTTTCAGGGTCCGGACTTGGAAAAATCCTCCGGGACGACACCTCGGGGTCGCCTGCCTCGTAAGACGGTGCAGCTAGGGGAGGCGTTTCGCTCTCCATCATCTCCAGACGAAGATCCCCTGAAGATGAGCTCTGCTGAGGAGGGTTGAGATCCGAACTGCAAGGTAATATTTCGGTTATCTTCCTCAGAAATAAAACAGGGATGCCATTCATTTTGGAACCCCTCTCTTTACTTACGGCTCGGAGGAGAGCTGATCCCCTTGAGGGCGCAATGCGGTCGAGGCATTCTCCGGCGCCGGATCCTCTGGCGAAGATTTCTTCCCCCGTTTCGAGGCCATCCCCTCTGGGTCTTCAGAGGCAGTCCTTTTCTTTCCCAGGTCGGGGGAACTCTCGATTCCTTCCTTCCTGATAGCCTCCTTCGTGGAGGCGGTAGCTCCTTGGTTCCCCTCTTCGCCCTCCGCCGAAAGCATAATCTCCAGCATCCTGGTTAACACGGGATCCGACACGGTCTCGGGCAGGGGGGCTGGACACCTGAGAAGCTTTGCCTTCGTTATCCACTCCTGTTCAAAAGATAGCTTTGTTAAAAAGCAATTTTATGATGAAAATACGGATGGCGTGTCCAAATACGGGGCTACTTACTTGAGCATCTGGGTGATTGCATCTCAGACCTGCGTCCTTGGACAAGTCCGGACACCTTGCTTGTGACCCGAAGAACAATTTGTACATCTCCATGGGTGTTGCGCCCATAAAATGTTGGAGGACTCGCGGTCCCTCCAGATTAAATTCCCACAGGCGGAGAGGGCGACATTTGCAGGGCAGCATGCGGCGAATCAGCATAACTTGCGCCACTACGGTCAAGTTAATATCTCTTTCTAGGAGATCTCGAATGCGGTCCTGCAGTAGGGGCACGTCTTTGGACGGCCCCCAGATAAGCCCTTCATTGACCCATGACGCTCGCCGTGGTGGGGGACCCGAGTGAAAAGCAGGTGGCGCCACCCATGTGGTCCCCTTGGGGGCTGTGATGTAAAACCAGTCTGGTTGCCATAAGCCGAACTCCTCTTGGAAATAGCCCTCGGGCCATGGAGCGTCGGCCATCTTGCTTATGATAGCTCCTCCGCACTCAGCGTGTTGCCCCTCGATCATCTTCGGTTACACCTTGAAGGTTCTAATCCACAATCCGAAGTGAGGAGTAATATGGAGGAAGGCCTCACACACGACAATGAATGATGAGATTTGGAGGATGGACTCCGGAGCTAAGTCATGGAATTCCAGCCCGTAATAAAACATAAGCCCCCTCACGAAGGGATCAATCGGGAAGCCTAGCCCCCGAAGGAAGTGAGATGTGAACACCACGCTCTTACCGGGCTGGGGAGTGGGAATGGCCTGCCCTTGAGCAGGCAGCCTATGCGAGATTTCGCCGATTAGATACCTGGCATCTCTCAGCTTTTGCACATCTTCTTCCGTAACGGAGGAAGGCATCCACCAGCCTTGAAGGTCGGAGCCGGACATCGTCGAAGGTCCGAAGCGCCTAAAACTAGGGCTTTGGGTGTTAGAACTCAAAGCGAGGGGCGGATTCGATTGGATTGAAAAGAAAGGAGTCGAGCCTTGGTCTCTTTATAAAGGAGTTGAATACCAAGAGCCCTCCCCGTAACCGTTTGGGACTCGCTTTCAATTAGGGAGTCATACCGAAGGCACGGCTGGGTTACCCACGCCCGTATTGATGAGAATCCCGGAATAAGGGGACATGATCTCTGCTTTGACAAGACGTGCCAAGGAAACCGCCTCACTAAATGCGCTGAGGTGGAACAGTAAAATAATTCGAATAAAGGCTTGCCGTAGCGTGATGTCACGCTGCGGAATACGTCAGCAGATTAGATTGGTGCAGATATTATTCTCTCTACGGTGGTACTTATTTTACAGAGCCGGACACTATCCTTGTGTTCAACATCTTCTATGAAGTATTCGGAGGAGGAACCCGCCTTGCAATGCCGAAGACAATTTGCACGCCGGACTTGTCATCATTGAAGCCTGGTTCAGGGGCTACTAAGGGAGTCCTGGATTAGGGGGTGTCCGGATGGCCGGACTATGACCTTTGGCCGGACTCCCGGACTGCGAAGATACAAGATTGAAGACTCTGTCCTGTGTCCGGATAGGACTTTCCTTGGCATGGAAGGCAAGCTTGGTGATATGATATGAAGATCTCCTCCCATTGTAACCGACTCTATGTAACCCTAGCCCTCTCTGGTGTCTATATAAACCGGAGAGTTTTAGTCCGTAGGACGAACAACAATCATACCATAGGCTAGCTTCTAGGGTTTAGCCTCTCTGATCTCGTGGTAGATCAACTCTTGTACTACCCATATCATCAATATTAATCAAGCAGGAGTAGGGTTTTACCTCCATCGAGAGGGCCCGAACCTGGGTAAAAACATCGTGTCCCTTGTCTCCTGTTACCATCCACCTAGACGCACAGTTCGGGACCCCCTACCCGAGATCCGCAAGTTTTGACACCGACATTGACCATGAGCATATTCCTCATGTGGATATGGAATCGTTGCCTTGCTTCAACCTAGTCCTCAGTGCTCTTCATGATGCTGGGCTACTCAATTTCTGCACTGATATATGTGATTGGAATAAAGAGCTAATTCTTCAGTTCTACGCGATGCTGCACATCACCGGAAATTATGATGATATAAATTCTTGGGTGTTAGACTCGATGACAATGAACACTCACTTCAAAGCACCGGCCTCTGAATTGCTTCATGCCCTGCCTGTCAGTCCTCCCCTTGAAGGTGCATGTCGGTGTCGAAACCGGCGGATCTTGGGTAGGGGATCCCGAACTGTGCGTCTAAGGTTGATGATAACAGGAGGCGGGGGACATGATGTTTACCCAGGTTCGGGCCCTCTCTATGGAGGTAATACCCTACTTCCTGCTTGATTGATCTTGATGAGTATGAGTATTACAAGAGTTGATCTACCACGAGATCGTAATGGCTAAAACCCTAGAAGTCTAGCCTATATGGTTATGATTGTGATTGCCTCTACGGACTAAGCCCTCGGGTTTATATAGACACCAGAGGGGACTAGGGTTGTACAAAGTCGGTTACAGAGAAAGAAATCTTCATATCCGAATGCCAAGCTTGCCTTCCACGCCAAGGAGAGTCCCATCCGGACATGGGAAGAGGTCTTCTATCTTGTATCTTCATGGCCCAACAGTCTGGCCCATGTTACATAGTCCGGCTATCTGAGGACCCCTTAATCCAGGACTCCCTTAGTAGCCCCTAAACCAGGCTTCAATGACAAGGTGTCCGGCATGCAGATTGTCTTCGACATTGCAAGGCAGGTTCCTTCTTCGAATACTCCAAAATAGTCTTTCAACACAAGAATCGTGTCCGGCTCTGCAAAACAAATTCCACACACAAACGTAGAGAGTATAATATTTGTAGCGTGACATCACGTCGCCGCCCGGCCATTATTCGAACCGTTTTTTAGCCTGCCACTCCATATTTCGAGACGCGGTTTCATTGGCACATCTTGTCAAAGCAGAGATCGTGTCCCCTTATTGCAGGATTCTCATCAATATGGGTATGGGTAACCCAACCGTGTCGCCTGCATGGCCCTTGGGGAATAGGCAAGTTTTAAGGCGAGTGGGGAGGCGCTTGATATTCACGGCCTTTATAAAGAGATGAGGATTCACCCCTTTCTCCCACGCCTTCTCTCCCTGCCTTCCCCATTCTCGAGCTCCAGCGCCCAAGTTCTCATCTTTTCCGCCCCCAGAAAGCACTCCAACCATGTCCGGATCCGGAGCGCAGGGCAAGTGGATGGTCTCCTCCGTCAAGGAGAAGGATATTACACAGCTCCGGGAGGCTGGGTATTTGGCCAAGGAAATTGCCCACCGGCTTCCAGCCAAGGGATAGATCGTCCCCACCCCGGAACCCCATGAGAGGGTGGTGTTCATCCCCCACTTCATCCGCGGGCTGGGATTTCCTCTCCACCCCTTTGTTTGCGGACTCATGTTCTACTACGGGCTAGATTTCCATGATCTAGCCCCAAATTCTTTCCTCAACATCTCGGCATTCATTGTCGTGTGCGAGGCTTTCCTCCGCATCCCACCTCACTTAGGATTGTGGTTAAAGATCTTCAATGTGAAGCCGAAGGTGGTGAGTGGCCAACATGTAGAGTGCGGAGGCGCCATGGTGAGCAAGATGCCCAACATCACATGGCCCGAAGGCTCCTTCGTGGAGACCATCAAAGGGTGGCAGAAATCGTGTTCTATATCACAGAGCCGCGCGGCACCACATGGGTCGCGGCTCCCGAATTCCGGTCCAGAGCCCCGATGAGGCTCACCTCCTGGCCAGAGAAGGGCCTAGACTGGTCTTCGTCAGAGGAGCTGACAGCACTTCAGACGCGCATCAGGAGCATGGTAGACAAGAATATCAAGCTCGTCAATGTGATCCAGGTGATGCTTATTTGTAGGATCCTTCCATGCCAAAGTCGGGCGTGCCATTTGTGGGAGTCTGATCCAGCCAAGCGCCAGACCTTGCTGCAGTTCTTCGGCACTACGCATGAAGACATCTGGAAGGTGCTTTTCAAGTCCAGCGAGACATGGCCGGACACCGCCGAGGACCGTGGGCACGACTTGGACCATCCCGCTAGTCCGGTAAGTTTTTTCATGTTTTCAAGGTGTATCCTTTACTTGCATATTCGAGGAAGACGCCTAAGCCTTCCTACTGATTCTCTCAGGGCTGGACAAAGAAAGCGGAGCGGATTCACTGTCCGGCTCCGTTGCCCGAAGACCCAGCAATTCCACTTCTGACGAAGATGCTGGTTCTAGCGCCCTATCAAGCGCCGGAGAAGAAGGCCAAGAAGAAGGCCAAGGGTACTAGAGGTGGCCTCCGCCTCAAGGGTGCTTCATACGTGATGTCCGAAGACACCAAGACTCACTCCTCCATCGCCGAGGACAAAAAGGAGGAGGAAAGCAACTCTCCCCCTGAGGGAGGAAGGAAGAAGAGGGCGGCCTCCATGAATCTGAAGGCAGAGGTGTCCAAGAGGGGGAGGGGTTCCCTCGCGGATAACTCCGCGTGGGACATCGACAGCAGCCCAGAGCAGCGTTCTTGAGACAAGCCCTGGTCAAATCGTGAGTACTCAAAAACTTGGACACATTCATATATCCGACCTCTCTACTTCATAGTCTTAGCATGTTGAACCATGCATTTGCAGCCCGGCTCGGTCCAACCTCGAGCGGTCCTCATCTTCGAGGGATTCATTGGACCCGTAGGCAATGGACAGCGGGTCCCTTCCAGCGGCCTCCTCTCCCAAGGCCACGGATGGCACCGAGGCATTGTCCCGAAGGATCCCAGGCCAGGGAGAGACTCGAGAGGCCGTCAGGACGGTGCCGGAGGGTGAAACCTCGGCCGTCGGACACATGGGGGAGCAAATCCCCATGGATACTAGCGATGGGGGCCATACTCAGTTCGGCCTCCAGCCGAATATGATCCCGGAGACCTATGCGGCTCCGGAACCTAGCAAGCAACCTCCTTCAAAAGAAGGAGGTGTGCCAATTCCGCCAGTGACCTCTGTCCAACCAGAGGTGCCGGACACTCTGATGGAAGCGTTGCAAAGTGCTTCCATTGTTGAGGAGCACCATACCCTTATGGGTATGATGGTTGAGAGGATTCAGTCCGTGAAGAGTGGACTGACCGAAGCCTGCACAAGCCTTCTAACAGGCTTTGAGGTAAGCAACGCAATTTATGTAAAAAGAATGTCACAGTATAGACAGTAGCCCCTGAGACACTGTCCGATGTTCGAAAAGAAAAGCCAGACAGAGGATCAAACAAGTTTCGCAGGAGACTAACCAGATGAGTCAATGTGAACAAGCAGGCGTCGTTACTGGATGCGACCTCTCATACTGCTGAGGTTTTCGGACTGAAGCAGAGTATGGAGCAGGCCGAAGAAGAACTCGGCCGCGTGAAAAAGCAGCTAGAGGAGAAACAAGGTATGCAATGACCTTCTGTATATTCAGGAAGGATGAATGATTTGTGCTGACTAAAGTGCCATGATATTTATTAGGAGCGGCGACTGAGGTGGAGACCCTCAAGAGGGCGCTGGCCTAGGCCAAGGAGAGAGCGGCCAAGGAACAAGCTACCCATGAAAAGCATGAGGCCAGGGTTAGTGAGGTTCAGCAGGAGCTCCAGGACGCCGTGAAAAATGCAAGTCCTTGGAGCGCAACATTGCAGATCAAGAGTCCGAACTTGCCAAGGCCCGCCAAAGCGCACACGATGCCCGGGTTGAAGCCCAGGGCGCCCTCCACGAAGTCCAGGAGGCCAGAAAAATCGCGACGGGTAAGGCCTTTATTATGCAGAGCAAATATGTGAAGAAAAGGTTCCTCTTACTGACCCGGATTTGGAGTTCTCCAGGGGTGTTTGCAGATCTGCCGTGCAGCATTTTAGATGCTGCGGAATTCTTCTGAGCCGAAGAGGGGAGCTCCATGGAGAAGCTGTTTTGGTTGCAATACCTTGCGCCAGAACATCCGGTGCCCTTTAGCGATCAGCTAAAACAGCTGGTCGAACTGCATATGGTGGCCGAACTAGCCATGAAGGATTTAATAATCCGGCTATGGCCTGCCGAAGCCATACCCAGCAGCTACTTCGGGCTCATGAAGCGGCTGGTCAAGGCCTGCCCTTGGCTTGATGCCATCAAGCGGTCAGTCTGCATCGAAGGCGCGCGAATGGCCTTCGCTCGAGTCAAGATGCATTGGGTGAAGATGGACATCGTGAAGCTTGTGATCGAGGGACCACCCGCGGGCAAGGAGCACCGCACGCCCGAGCTGTATTTTGACAATGTCCTGGAGGGATCCCGCATTGTGGCGGGGCAGTGTTCAAAAGACGTTATCTTTGAATGAAGTCATTCATATTGTCCCTTCCTATATTATGAAACAGAGACGTTATGTAATATAATGCATGTTATTTAAAATTTTACCTTCCGTGCGGCCGTTTTTATTAAATCTGAGAGTTGGCCAATCGTCAGCTTCAGCCCCCACGTATGAAGTACGGGGGTGTTCAGGATGAATCTAAACACTCTTTATCCAAAGGTTTGGTCCTTGAAGGAGGTGTTTAGCGCAACGAACCAGGCAATCAGACTATGTGGCTTTATCACCCTCACTTAGCCATAGGATTTTGACAATAGAAATTTAGGCGCAGCCCCTAGTATTCGTAAGTCTGAACTTGGGGTACTATAAACACCTGATCGAATAAAAACCGATTCATTGCATAATGCGGAAAAAATCGCAAAAGATTTGTAACCTCTCGAATAGCTGACCGGCTCACACCGCATCATGACAGTCAGTTTTCGGCTTTCTCTACTGAGGTGCTCATCCGGATGAACCAGGACACAATCGCAGTAGTTCTCCCTTTACTACCGTAACCGATATAGCGGAACGTAAGGTAGTAAGCACAGGAGCCGGGCAACCCAACCATTGACCAAAGACATGATTCGGAGCCGATGCATATAATGCTATTGTTCGGGGTGCCGAACTATACTATAGAAAAGTGTTCGTACTTTGTTGTTGTATTATGGTGCGTAATGAAGCCCCTGGCGAATTAAGGCGTACCAGAGTGTACGGGTGCAATTGATAAGAATATCAAAAAAGCAAAATGAAGTAATAGGCTAATGCCACAGAAATTGGGCCGCAAACTATTCTCCATTATAATTTGATTAATATGTCAAAGCATATTTGTACAAGTAGTGTGATAAGCAACAGGGCTATTTTAACATGCCACGACCAAGGGAGAGCTGCATGCGGGTTCTTAAAACAGGCATAACGATCATTTAAAGAGGCCACCTAGAAATTCCCTTATACGTCAATGCTTCTTGTCGTCTTGGTGTATCCGTCCCTTGATAGGTCCGACAATCAGGTCGCCAGGAAAGACCTGGGAAAGAAACTTGAAAAGAAAAAGGAAAAAGTGAAAGTATGCGGGTCCAATTGAGGTTGAGCCGTATTATGGACCACGATCTAGTTGTGCCTCCGTTTATGCCCATGGTATCTTAAGTGCGTAGTTATGTATGCGCGGTACGAGTGCCACCGTTTGGTCAGGACTAGGACGGAGGCCGAATTGCTAGTCAAGCTGCTGATGAGCTGGACTGTCCTGCTGTAGAGTAGTTCGGACTCGTTTGACAGTGTCCGGGAGCTTGGCCACCGAATTAAGGTTCTGCCTGAAAAGGTCGCTATGTGCTTCTGCTGCGAGGCCAGTGGTGTGCTCCTCGGTACGGAGGGAGCATTCCGTGTTTCCATTGACTGTTATAACACCGCGTGGTCCGGGCATCTTGAGTTTAAGATAAGCGTAGTGTGGCACCGCATTGAATCGAGCGAATGCGGTTGGTCCGAGCAGTGCGTGATAGCCACGAAAGGGGACGATATCGAAGATCAACTCTTCGCTTTGGAAATTGTCCGGGGATCCGAAGACCACCTCCAGTGTGATTGAGCCCATACAGCGGGCCTCTACACCTGGTATGACACCTTTAAAGGTGGTTTTTGTGGGCTTGATCCTTGAGGGATCAATACACATTTTGCGCACTGTATCCTGATAGAGTAGGTTCAGGCCGCTACCACCGTCCATGAGGACTCGTGTAAGATGGAATCCATCAATGATTGGGTCAAGGACTAGTGCGGCTGAACCGCCATGATGAATACTGGTCGAATGGTCCCTGCGATTGAAGGTGATTGGGCAGGACGACCATGGGTTGAACTTTGGGGCGTCTGGCTCTATCGCGTAGACGTCCCTAAGAGCGCGTTTGCGCTCCCTCTTGGGGATATGGGTAGCATATATCATGTTCACCATTTTAACTTGGGGGGGGGGGGCTTCTTCTGTCCCCCTGTGTTCGGTGGCCGGGGCTCCTTGTCATCGTCCTTGCTTTGCGACCCCTTCTCCTTATTCTCGGCATTTAACTTGCCGGCCTGTTTAAAAACCCAGCATTCTCTATTAGTATGACTGGCTGGTTTATCGGGAGTTCCGTGGATTTGACATGGACGATCGAGTATGCGATCCAAGCTGGACGAACCCGGATTGTTTCTTTTGTATGGCTTCTTCCGCTGATCGGACTTAGAGCCACTGAATCCGGTGTTGACCGTTGTGTCTTCGGTGTTGTCACTGTTGTTTCGAGGCTTGTGTCTATTGCGTCGGGGCTTGCCGTTGCTATTTCTGGCTTCAGAAGTGCCAGGTTCGCTTGTAGTGTTATTGCTACGGGCTAGCCAGCTATCCTCGCCCGTGCAGAAGCGGGTCATAAGCGTTGTGAGGGCTGTCATGGACTTCGGCTTTTCTTGGCCGAGGTGTCGGGCGAGCCATTCGTCACAGATGCTATGTTTAAAGGCCTCTAGGGCTAGATCTGGTTCTTTTTAGTTAAGAACCTAGTCCAAAATTTCCTTGCCAACTCTCCATGTTGTTGCACTATGTGACTTAAGTCGTCGGCATCCGGAGGTCACACATATGTGCCCAAGTCTTCCTAGCTGCCAACTGAGTTCTGGGGCAAACTGTTCAACTAGTGCCGAGCAGGCCCCTTGAGTTTTAGCGGGAAGTATTTGATGGCGTGAAGATCACCACTGCGGACCATATGAATATGGAGGAGAAAATCCTCAATCCATACCGCGGGGTCTGTTATCCCATCATATGATTCGATGTCCACGGGTTTAAACCCTTCTGGGAATTCATGTCTCATTACTTCATCAGTGAAACAAAGGGGGTGTGTGACGCCTCTATATCGGGCCAAGTCGTGACGTAGCTCGGATGGAGTTCTTTTGCGGTTTTCAGCCCGGGCGTGGTTATGTTCGTCATCTCTGGCCGGATGGCCATCTCGCGCATCGGGGCACGCCCCCGTGATCCGTAGATCGATCTGGTCTGACCTGCTCTGTTTTCCAGGTCATGCCGCAGGTCATATGTGTATCCCTGGGCTGTTGTGTCTCTGTTTTCACGACGAGGTAGTGCGGGCTAGTGTTCGGCTTGAGTTGCCGCTTTGTCCCGGCCACGTGGTGGTCGGTCAGCCGCATTACGCGTTGGTAGTACGGGCACGTGGCCGGTCAGCCGCATTACGCGCTAGTAGTACGGGCACCAGCGCCTCGTCATTGAATTGGGGTAACAATTTGCACTTCAGGTAACTCTTGGTTGGGCGCTCGAGGTCGTATTCTTCGGCTGCTAGGACATCAGCCCACCTATTGTTGAGCAGATCTTGTTCAGCTTGAAGCTGCTGCTATTTCTTTTTCAGGCTCCTTGAAGTGGCTATTAGCTGGCGCTTAAAGCACTCCTGCTCGAGAGGTTCCTCGGGCACGATAAAATCCTCGTTGCCGAGGCTCACCTCGTCCTTGGAGAGTGGAAGGTAGTTACTATCCTCCGAGTCTTTGTTCATGGCCTGTTCATCAAGGCTAACTCACCCATCTTCCCGTTCGCCCTATTCGGAGGTTGGCTTAACGGGGTCTTCATTGTCTTCGGCATCATCGAGAGTATTGTTTTCTTCTGTGTCGGTATTGTTGTCTTTTCCACGGCGTGGCTTAGAGCGGCGCCGCTGATGTTGGTGCTTCGGCTGTATCTCAGGAGGCTTATCCTTAACTGGATCCTTTTCATTGTCGCCGTTGCTCTCTTCGGGTGTATCCACCATGTATACGTCATACGAGGAGGTGGTTGTCCAACCTGTAAGCGGTGGTTTTTGTGCCTGCTCCTCTCCGACATCGTCATCCATACCGTCGATGTCTTCGGAGTCGTAATCGAGCATGTCGGTTAGGTCTTCGACAGTGGCTATGAAGTGGGTGGTGGGTGGGAAGCAAAATTCTTCGTCATCAGCCTTCAATCCATACCGGATATAGTTCGGCTGAGAGTCCCCTGATAAGGAGAGGGCTTTTAGTGAGTTTAGCACATCGCCTAAAGGTGAGTGCCGGAACATGTCCGCGGAACTGAATTCAACGATCGGCGCCCGATCAGGTTTGATGGGCACGGATGCACGCGGTTCGGAACCTTTGGCCGGAGACGAGTCTGAGGTTCTGGTGACACAGGCCCCGCTCGAGGTTGGATCTATGTGCGGCTCCAACGCCGCTGAGCCTGCGACCTCCACGGCGGGGTTGAGCTTCTTGTCCTCGGACGATGAAATCTATTCCAGATCTAGGGCGAGAGCAGTTACAGGCACTATCTCCTGGGCACGGTCCGATGACAGACTTAGGTCATGTTCATCATGGTGGTGGGGAGCGGCTGCCATGGACTCGAATCCGTCGAAGATCAAGTCTCCGCGGATATCGGCAACGTAATTCAAGCTTCCAAACCTGACCTGATGGCCAGGGGCGTAGGTGTCGATCTGCTCTAGATGGCAAAGCGAGTTGGCCGGCAGTGCGAAGCCGCCAAATACGAAGATCTATCGGGGAGGAAAACCTCCTCCTGGATTGCATTGTTGTAGATGATTGATGGAGCCATCAAACCTTTTGGTGACGACGCAGCAGAACTCTCAATGAAAGCACCAATGTCGGTGTCGAAACCGGCGGATCTCGGGTAGGGGGTCTTGGTAGCCTTATCAGTCTTTGCCTTCTCCTTCTTCACTTGTGCATGCACTGAAGATGGTTCATTTTCATCCATAACCACTTGGTTGTCCTCAAAGTCTGGATAGATAGGCATATAATCCTTGTCCAGCAAGTAAGTGCCAGTGCCCATCTTGGAGTTAATCAGCTCCTGGATCTGTGGGGCATACCCACAACTTCTCTTCTGGTCTGCAGCTGTCCTCTTGATTGTTTCAACAATGAGGCTCATCACCTTGAACTTTTGAGGCACATCAAATAAGTGTAGCAGATTAATAGCATGGCCTCTGATCATGTTATGATCACCTGACTTGGGCAAGAGTGTGTGCCTGAGGATCCACTTGATGGTTGACACTCCTGACAAAAGAAAATGTATAGATCCAAACTTGTGAGTCTCAAGTGCATCATCTGGGATCTCCTTGTACATGTGTGCCATAGAGTTGTGATCCATCTTCCTCTTGGCATAGACATCCAAGTCATCATCTTTCTCCTTTGGTGCATTGATCAGATTTGCCCATTCTTCAATAGTAGACTGGTACCTTGTACCTTCGGACATCCAAACTATTCTGCCATCTGGATAGAAGTGTGTTGTGGAGTAGAATTGCATTATGAGATCATCATTCCACTTTGTGAGCTTCTGCCCAACAAATTCATCCACTCCACAACCCTTGAAGCTGTCAAGTACTCCTAGGTAGTGTTCCTCATTCTCCTTGATGTATTTCCAATCTACCCATCTCATATCACAGACTATTGGTTTCTTGTCCAGCAGCACAGTCTCATAGAAGTCCTGATGTTCCTTTGTATGGAACCTGTAGTCCACAGAAGTTCTCCTCCTGACTGCATAAGGATCAGTCAACCTCCACTGTCTGAGTCATGCATCCTTTCTCAGCTTCATGTTCTCAGCAACAGGATGAGCATCGTTATGATCTGGAATCTTAGGCTTCAACTTTCTCAGAACATGCTCTTCATCTTCTTCTTCTTCTGCAACAACTTCAGGCATTGGGGCCTTGTTCTTTTCAGCAGCTGGGATGTTCCTGGTATTCCTCTTGGGTGCAATCTTGGGCTTGGAAGCAGCCTTAGGTGCTTCTTTGGGCTTTGATGAAGCAGCCCCTGACCTTATGGCATCACCCATGAGCTTCTGAGCTTTGGGAGCTGGAGCAGCAGCCTCTTCTTCTTCTTCCTCTTCCATCATGGAAGGCTTCCCAACAACTCTGGCCATGGTCTTCTTGACCCTTTCCTTCCTCTTCTTTTCAGCCACTACTGGCTCCTTGGGTTCTGATCTCTCAGTTTCCTGAGTTGATGCTCTGACTTTCAGCATAGGAGTCCTCTTGGCAGGGACTTTCCTGTCCAGACCTGGCTTGGTGGCTGCAGCAGTGCCATACTCCTTCTTGAGCACTTTCCTGGAGGTGGCTTCATCCTCTTCTACCACATAGTCTTCATCCTCAGAGTCTGAGGTTTTCTTCTTCCTGTTCCTGGTGGCAGCTTTGCGTAAGTTGCTTGGGGTGCTCCTGCTGCCCTCATCTGAGGAACTAGAGGGACTAGTGCCCTCACTCATAGGAATCTGCTCCTCTTCCCTGTTCTGGCTATCACTTTGATCAGACATGTTGCAAACACTGACTGCTGACCCTGTGAATAGATGTAGATGAGATAGAGAGCATAAGCATCACAAAATACAGAGGTTTTTGCAAAAGATTGAGTTAAAAACTTAGTTTTAGTTTTCCATAGAAAGCATTTCGGATCAACCGATTTGTGAACTCGGTGATACCGAAGCAGCTTTAGGAACCTAAACTAGTGATCTCGGTCAGACCGAGTCACAGTTCGGTGGCACCAAGACTGCTAGGGTTTCACAAAGTTCTGAACTTGGTCACACCGATTTGCAATTCTCAGTCAGAACGAGAATCACAAGTGCAATGGCCTTGGCCAAATCGGTGGAACCGATTTCTACAACTCGGTGGGTCCGAGATGGTTTCGGCGGAAACCTAACCCTAAATTTTCAATCCAAACCTAATCTACAGATAGTTTTGACTAGATGAGATAGTTTCAATCGTGGCAAGATTCATGACGAACACAATGTGCTAGCAATCAGATTGGAATAGCACAGTGATCAAGTCCATACCCTAGTTCAGCGATGGACTGGCTACAGCGGCAACGGCGGTGGAGATTCCCGTTGACGGTGGCGGAGACTAGTGGCGGGAGGCGGCTGGCGATGAGGAGAATGATCCGGAGACCCTGGAGGCAGAGCGGGCTGAGCGCGAGCGAAAACTGTTCGGAGAAATTTCCAAAAATTTTGCCCTTTGGTATATATAGCCCGACCCTGTCGGTGTGATTGAGTGGAACAACTCGGTGGCACCGAGATGCATTACTGCAACTCGGTGAGACCGAAATGTTCAAATCGGTTGCACCGAGATTGAAAACCTAGATCGACTTAGTGATCTCGGTATGACCGAAATGGAAGAATCGGTTGGACCGAGACGCACAGAGAAGTTTTGGAAGTTTAAGTCTATGACGAATCGGGGACTCCGAGTGCTCCTCACACAGAGTGGTTCGAATCTGACTTGATCAATTTTGTGATGTAGCATGAATAGAGTTTGAGACAAGAAAAGCATAGATAGCTAGAGAAGTTCTTAGGCATTCTTGTCCATCCACTTTGCCAAAATAAAAATAAGCCAAACAAGCAAAACTACAAGTGGATGTCCTCGAATGAGTAAAATATGCAATCAACATGCTCACACAATAAAATGACAAATGAAATATGTGGCAAAGCATGCACAACCAATTCTAGCATCTATCAAGCAATTGGCGATGACTAGGTCATCTATATATGAGTATATTGACTTAGGAGTCAAATGAGAACATTTGATCATAGGTCATACTCATCGTTTAAGCTCAAGTGGGGTTACCACTTTTACATAATGCATTGATGTGTTCACACCATTAGAGTTGCTTTAGCTTAATTATTAGAGTAAATCTCCCCCTAGATGTGAGATCCCCCTATAGAGGGATGAACTAACCTTGGGTTTTGTCGATGTTGACTTCATGTAGGTGTTGAAGATGTGAATGCTCAATGTTGATGTAGATCATTTGGAGCAATCCTTTGGAGTGAGTTGCACTTTCAATACCTACACGGGTTAGTCCCACAAGGAACAAACAAGGATATCCATAGACATAGAGTGATGCACACACAAGATGATGTCTATGAAAGCATTAGGTTACCTTGTCCCTTGTCTTACCAACAAGAGGGTTTGTGACTCCTTGAACTAGTGCAAGATGTGGAAGTTGATTGCACTTGTCCTTGCCAAAATGATATGAGTGAAGGATGTTGGCGGAGTCACCCTCAAGAACTCTCTAGTTCTTCTTCTTCGAGATCCACACCATGTTGATGGGAATCCTTGGAGTTGTAGTTGTACTTGATGAAGTAGAGCTTGACGTAGTCTTGGGAATTTACTTGACCAAGGCCTTGGGAGCTTCGTCAAATGCATCAATCTCCTCTTGAAGCTCATCCTTGCCTTTTTGCTTGTGGTCTTGTGGTGGAAGATCATCTTGAGCTTGTGTCCCTTTGAATGAAGTAGGATCATACTTCTCTCGTTGAGGAACAAACTTTGTCTTGGGGTATTGATCTTCTTCCCACTCAACTCCATTGGCATTGAACTTTCGTTCAAAACAACACCTTGGTTCTTCCGGTGCCTTCCTTGCTTGCGTAGAATTTCTTCGAATTGCTTACTTCCGGCAAGGCTCTTGTAAACACCTTTCTCTATAATTCCCTTCAATAAGCTATTTTCTTGCTCAAGTGTAACTTGGCTAAGAGAATCATTAGTAGAATCAATAGAACAACTAGAAGCAACAATATTGGATTTAGCATGATGATTGTTACTACTAGAGGAAGAATCCTTCTTGTTTTTGTTACTAGACTTGACTTGGGGCATGTAAGTAGATAAGAGTAAACGCTTGGCAATGTAAGAAGAACTTTTCTTGCGAAGATCATCATTGATTGCCTTTAAGAACTCGTGCTCTTGCTCAAGGTTGAGCTTTTCAAAGCGTAACTTCTCATGAGTCCTTAAAAGTTCTCGATGATCCCCTAAGATAGTTTCATGAGCTAACTTAAGAGTGTTTAGTTCTTTAGTTAGGAGCTCAATCTTCTCCTTATCATCGTCATTCGTTTTATCTTCATTAGCATGATTAATTGACGTTTCATCATAGTTTTCATCACTAGAGTTGTCAATAAGTAAATCATCATCACCTTGCAAGTCATCTTCATCACTATTGAAATCAACATACTCGGGGTGCATTACCTTTGGGCCTTTAGCCATGAAGCATATTCCAAGTCCTTCATTTGGTGAATCAAATATGTCGTGGGAGTTGGTTGACACAAGTGCTAGACCGGCAACACCTTCATCTTGAGTATGTTCGGAGTCGGAGTGATAGCTTCTCTCGCAGTGATGTTCAGAGTCAGAACCGGATACCCATTCACCAACATGAGCTTGATGTCTTTGTTTTGTGTAGCTCCTTGATGACTTGTCCTTCCTTTCCAAATCCTTGCTTCTCCGGGATGTTCTTTGTTCATAACAATCATCTCTACTCCTTCTCTCTCTTGGCGGTGATTCTTCTCTTCTACTTATCCTCTTAGGTGAATCTTCTCTTCTTTTGTAGGGAGCCGTACACTCATTGGAATAGTGTCCGATTCTTCCACAGTTGTAGCATTTTCGCTCTCGACTGGAAGATCTTTTGTCATTGTAGGACCTTGACTTGGAACTTCTTTCCTTGCTTTTACTCTTGTAGAATTTGTTGAAGTTATTCACCATTAGGCTCAATTCTTCATTGAAGGTTTGTTTCTCACTTGATGATGTGGGAGCTTCACATGAGGCTTTGTAAGCACCACTTGACTTGTTGTGCAGCTCCTCCTTATCCTTAAGCGACATCTCATGAGCAACAATTCTTCCGATGACCTCCGTTGGCTTGAGATTCTTGTAGTTGGGCATCATTTGGATCAATGTGCATACGGTATCATATTTTCCATCCAAGGCTCTTAGGATCTTCTTGATGATGAATTTGTCGGTCATCTCTTCACTTCCTAAGCCGGCAATCTCATTTGTGATGAGAGCAAGCCTAGAGTACATTTCAGCGATGCCTTCACCATCCTTCATCTTGAACTTGTCAAGTTGACTTTGAAGCACATCCAATTTGGATTCCTTGACGGAGTCGGTACCTTCGTGCATATCAATCAAAGTGTCCCAAATTTCCTTTGCATTCTCAAGACGGCTGATTTTGTTGAATTCTTCGGGGCACAATCCGTTGAAGAGGATATCACAAGCTTGAGCATTGTATTGCAGCATCTTCAACTCTTCCGCGCTAGCTTCACGGTTTGGTTCTCTCCCATCAAAGAATTCACCTTGCAATACAATACACACAATAGCCCAAACGGCGGGGTTATGTCCGAGAATATGCATTTTCATCTTATGCTTCCAACTAGCAAAATTAGTACCATCAAAGTAAGGACCTCTACGGTGATAGTTTCCCTCGCTAGACGCCATACTCTCCTAGGTTGTGAAACCAAGGCTATGACCACCAAAAGCTATGGAAATCAAAGCAAATGGAGACCAAAGCTCTGATACCACTTGTAGGATCTTGAAGTATGTCTAGAGGGGGGTGATTAGACTACTTGACCAAATAAAACTTAACCTTTTCCCAATTTTAGTCTTTGGCAGATTTTAGCAAACTTAGCACAAGTCAAGCAATCTTAACACAATTCAAGCAAGCATGCAAAGAGTATATTAGAAGCGGAAAATAAAGCATGCAACTTGCAAGAATGTAAAGGGAAGGGTTTGGAGATTTCAAAAGCAATTTGGAGACACGGTGATTTTTGAGCCGTGGTTCCGATAGGTGGTGCTATCGTACATCCACGTTGATGGAGACTTCAACCCGCGAAGGGTAATAGCTGCGCGAGTCCATGGAGGGCTCCACCCAAGAAGGGTCCACGAAGAAGCAACCTTGTCTATCCCACCATGGTCGTCGCCCACGAAGGACTTGCCTCACTAGCGGTAGATCTTCACGAAGTAGGCGATCTCCTTGCCCTTACAAACTCCTTGGTTCAACTCCACAATCTTGTCGGAGGCTCCCAAGTGACACCTAGCCAATCTAGGAGACACCACTCTCCAAGAAGTAACAAATGGTGTGTTGATGATGAACTCCTTGCTCTTGTGCTTCAAATGATAGTCTCCCCAACACTCAACTCTCTCTCACAGGATTTGGATTTGGAGGAAAGAAGATTTGAGTGGAAAGCAACTTGGGGAAGGCTAGAGATCAAGATTCATATGATAGGAATGGAATATCTTGGTCTCAACACATGAGTAGGTGGTTCTCTCTCAAAAATGGTAAGTTGGAACTGTAGGTTTCTTCTGATGGCTCTCTCCACGAGTGAAGAGGAGGTGGAGGGGTATATATAGCCTCCACACAAAATCTAACCGTTACACACAATTTACCAATCTCGGTGGGACCGAATCAACAAACTTGGTCAGACCGATTTAGTAAACCTAGTGACTGTTAGGGTTTTCGGTGGGACCGACATGCAACTCGGTAGGACCGATATGGTTAGGGTCAGGGCATAACGTAATCTCGGTGAGACCGATTACACAAACTTGGTGAGACCGATTTTGGTAATAAGCTAACCAGAGAGTTGGTCAAGTAAACTCGGTGGGACCGGTTCGCTCTTTTCGGTGAGACCGAAATGTTACGAAAAGGAAACATAGAGTTTACATTGCAATCTCGGTGGGACCGATCACTCATCTCAGTGAGACCGAAATGTTGCAAAGGGAAACAAAGAGATTACAATCCCATCTCGGTGAGACCGAGATCCCTATCGGTAAGACCGATTTGCCTAGGGTTTGTGGCAGTGGCTATGACATCTGAACTCGGTGGCGCTGGGTAGAAAGAATCGGTGGGGCCGAGTTTGACTTTTGGTTTAGGTCATATGTGGATGTGGGAAAGTAGTTGAGGGTTTTGAAGCATATCACTAAGCACTATGAAGCAAGAAACTCATTAAGCAACACCTCATCCCTCCTTGATAGTATTGGCTTTTCCTATAGACTCAATGTGATCTTGGATCACTAAAATATAAAATGTAGAGTCTTGAGCTTGAAGCTTGAGCCAATCCTTTTATCCTTAGTATTTTGAGGGATCCACTTTTTTCATCCATGCCATGCCATTCATTGAGCTTTCCTGAAATATTTGTCTTGGAATAGTATTAGCTCAATGAGCTATATGTTGTTAGGAATTACCAAAACCACCTAGGGATAGTTGCACTTTCACATGTTCACATTTTTCACCTCGGGGGGAACCTGCTTCTGTCCCCCCATGTTCGGCTGACATGGCTCATCATCGTCCTTGCTTGGAGGTCCTTTCCCCTTATGTTCGGTATTTAATTTACCGTCCTGCTTGAAAACCCAACAATTTCTATTGGTGTGGTTGGCAGGCTTGTCAGGGGTGTCGTGAATCTAGCAAGGCCTCTCGAGTATTTTATCCAAGTTGGATGGACCGTCTGTGTTGCCCTTGAAAGGCTTCTTTCGCTGACCGGGTTTGGAACCACTGAATCCGGCACTTATTGTTGTATCCTCTGTTTCATCGTTATTGTTCCGACACTTGTTTTTGTTGCGTCGTGGTCTACCATTGCCACCCCTGGCCTCAGAAGTGTCGGGGTCGCTGGAACTATTGCTTCTACGAGCCAATCAGCTATCTTCGCCCGCACAGAAGTGGGTCATAAGTGCAGTAAGAGCTGCCATGGTCTTTGATTTTTCCTGCCCGAGGTGTCGGGCGAGCCATTCGTCACCGACGCTATGTTTGAATGCCGCTAAGGCTTCAGTGTTTGGACAGTCCATGATTTGGTTCTTTTTAATTAGGAACCGATTCCAAAGTTTGTGAGCTGACTCTCCGGGTTGCTGGACTATGTGACTTAAGTCATCAACATCCGGGGGGCGGACATAACTGCCCTGAAAGTTGGCCCGAAACGTGTCTTCTAAATCTTCCTAGATTCCAATGGAGTTCTTTGGGAGGCTATTCAACCAGTGCGGTGCTGGTCCTTTCAGCTTTAGAGGGAGGTATTTAATGGCGTGGAGGTCATCTCTGCTAGTCATGTGAATGTGGAGAAGAAAATCTTCAATCCATAGGACAGGATCCGTCGTTCCATCGTACTGCTCGATGTTCATGGGTTTAAACCCTTCCGGAAATTGGTGCTGCATTACCTCATCGGTAAAAGCACATAGGGTGTGCAGCACCTCTATACCAGGCAACATCGCGACAGAGTTCGGATGTCATATGCGTTCGGTACTGACCCCGAACTTGATTATACTCATCGTGCCAGGCTTGATGGCCGTCATCTCGTGTCGGGTGCGTCCTCTTGATCCATAGATTGATCTAGTCTGGCTGGCTTTATTGGCCGGGTCTTGACGTAAGTCGTACGTGTAGCCCGGAGCCGTTGTCTCCTTGCCTCTACGGCAAGGGGACGTGGGCTGATGTTCGGTGTGATGAGCCATTTTGTCCCGTCCACATGGTGGTCGGTCTAGTTGATCAGCATAATTGTATTTGGACGGTATTGGCTCAAAGGCTTCATCGTCGAATTGTGGCAGCAGCCTGCGTTTGGGGTAACTCTTTACTGGTCGCTCAAAGTCATATTCTTCGGCAGCTAGGACTTTGGTTCATTTGCCGTTGAGCGTATCCTATTCGGCTTGAAGCTGCTGTTGTTTCTTTTTCAGGCTCCACGCGGTGGCGATGAGCTATCTCTTGCAGCGTTCCTGTTTGAGGGGTTCCTTTGGGACGATAAAATCTTCGACACCAAGGCTAACATCCTCTTTGGAGACAGGTGAGTAGTTACTATCTTTCGAATCTTCGTGATCAGCGTCTTCGGGGCTGTATTGGCACTCTTCCCTTTCATCCTACTCGGACACGTGTTCGACGGGGTGGTCGGGGTCCTCGGTGTTGTCCGGAGTGTCATTATCTCCGGTGCCGGTATTACTTTCCCTTACCGGACGCGATCGTGAGTGGCGCCGCTAACGCCGGCACTTTGGTGGTTCATCGACGGGCTTGTCCTTGTCTGGATCTTGAATGCCATCGTCATCCTTCTTCTCAGGTGTATCCACCATGTATACATCATAGGTAGAAGTGGCCGTCCAACGCCCAGTGATAGGCGGGTTTTGGCCTGGTTCGGCGTCGACATCATCGTCTATGCCATCGATGTCTTCGGAGGCGTAGTCTAGCATGTCGGTTAAATCCTCGACAGTGGCTATTAAGTGGGTGGTGGGTGGGACGTAAAATTCCCTGCTCTCAGCCCCCATCCCTAGCTGGGTGTAGTTCGGAGGTGACACTTCTGTGATGGCGAGAGATTGTATTAAGTCCAGCGTTTCGTTTAAGAGTGAAAGCTGGATAGGAGTCTGCGGATCTGTGAAGCCAAGCTTGGTGATAACCACTTGATCGAGCCCGATGGGCGCAGACCTTGATAGTTCGGAGTTGACGTACAGATGCCAGTCTGGCCTCCCGATGATGGGAAGAGTCCCGTTTGACATCGGGTTCACACACGACAGGGCCGCATCTGGGTTCCCGGTTGGAAGCTCCATGACATGAGAGAGTCCGGCGGGGTTCATCCTCCCGTCTTCGGACGATGTGGTCCGCCCTGCATCTAAGGCCAAGGCGGATACGAGCATCGACCCCTGGACGGGATTTGATAATGGATTCGAAGGGCCTCCTTCGCACGGGTGGGGAGCGGTAGCCGAGGCCGCGAACCCCTCGAAGATCAGGTCTCCTCGGATATCAGCGATGTAGTTCAAACTTCCAAACCCGATCTAGTGTCCAGGGGCGTAGCTGTCGACCTGCTCAAGGTGGCCGATCGAGTTGGCACGTAGCGCAAAGCCGCCGAACACAAAAAGTTGACCAGGAAGAAATGTCTCCCCGAAAATAGCGTCATCGTTGATGACGAGCCGAGCCGAGCCATATATTCTTCTGTTGACAACACAGTGGAGCTCTCAATGAAAGCACCAATGTCAGTGTCAAAACCAGAAGATCTTGGGTAGGGGGGCCCAAGCTGTGCGTCTAAGGATCAATGGTAACAAGAGACAATGGGACACAATGTTTACCAAGGTTCAGGCCCTCTTAAAGGAGGTAAAACCCTACGTCCTACTTGATTGTATTCGATGAGTATAGGGGTTACAAGAGTTGATCTACCTCGAGATCGTAATGGCTAAACCCTAGCTGTCTAGCCTATGATTATTCTGATAGCCTCTACGGACTAAACCCTTCGGTTTATATACAAACCGGAGGGGCCTAGGGTTGTACAGAGTCGGTTTACAAGGGACGGAAATGGTATATCCGGACACCAATCTTGCCGTCCACGCATATAGGAGTCCTACCTGGACCCGGGGATGGTCTTCTGCTTTATCTTCACGGCCCATCAGTCCGGCCCATATCGAATAGACCGAACACATGAGGACCCCCTAATCCAGGACTCCCTCAGCAGTGGCCACCATTCATTACACTGGAAGAACAGACATTTAAATACACGACCATACACCTACACACAAGAGCACGGACCAAGAAGAAGCATGTCAGGAAAGAACAAAACCCACTTTCCTGGTTCCATCATCGGCCTGGATCGAGGTGGAGGAGGTGGAAGGCGAGGCGGAGGAGGTTGGGTTTGGATCGGGATGCGGTGCCGGAGAGGAGAATGGCTGGCGGAGGAGGTCGTAGTGCGGCACCGATGGAAGGAAAGGGTGTGGCGCATGTGGAGGAACGCGGTGCCCAGCAACCCGCGTCATCGACGTCCATGGCTTCGCCTCCGCTCCTATCACCCAAATCGAGGGATGAGAGATGTGGCCGAGGTTGCCGAGCTGCACGTCGATGGTTGTTCGGCGAAGAGATCCAATGCGAGGAGAGGACGACGGGGTGCGAGCTGCGTGCTAGAAGAGATAAGATTTCCCCCCACCGACAATCCAGTCCACACCCCCAGCCACAGCAGGACCCACCCATCGGCACAACCAAGTCAAAATAGACGACCAAATTGACCCCTCAATTTATTCTCAACGTTTTCACCCTAGGGAGCTTAGTGATTTAGTAGATTTCATAAGGATTGGTTTGGACACGATAGCTCAATCCTTTACTTTACCTATTCCTACAATTTAAGATTCATGTAAAACAAATGTGCCCATAACTTGCCATCGAGAGCCTATAATGGTAATATAGGACTGTTGCATTTGTTCACATCTAACATAGACCATCATTACATATTTTTTAGTTCTTCTTGATGTTGGTTGGTAGCCTTTAGTAACAATTTGGATATTTTTGTGCATATTATGTGCGGTTTTGTGGCAAGAAAGGTCAGAAATTCTTGTGTGGGTGGAATATGGCCTCTGGAACAATGCACACCATAAGGTGGTCGGAGTGCACGGTGCCTTCATCCTTTTCTCTTTGGAGTAATACAAAGAAACTCAAATTTCTCTCTGAAGAAAATATGTCTCTTTTTGTTCGATTTGAGTTCTTGCTCTCCCAGCTTAGAACATTTAGAATGCAATTTTGGGGAACTTCTAGAAGACAAGAATAAGAGCACTACGCCGTCATATTGAACCAGAGCTGATGCGTGCTACGTGAAATGATTTTATTTATAAAAAGGTGAGGATTGAGCATACTTGAATTGTTGTCGGTGGTTGACCAGTGACTAGGTTGTCACATGTTACTATTACACGTCATGACGTGGGATAAATATTGCCATTAACACCTACCATTACACATGAATTCACCCATCTGATAAGATTAGTGAAATTTTGCACTTTTTTGCCTGTTATAGCTAGAAAGCTTGATCAATAGCAAATGTTATCTTGCAATCATTTTGCAGTATGATCAAATCTACCTTTTCTTCCATTGCAATGCACGAGTATATTTGCTAGTAAAGTATCTATTACAACACAATACTAAAGTATTCAAACACAAATTATATATGTTTTCTCATCAGTGCCAACGGAACACCATGGAAAGGTAATTATCCACATCGCAGTCCTTTTGTTCAAGGGGCTTCAGTACACAACTACTAATTGCATTTGCCCGAACTTTGCATAAAATACCTCCAAAACATGAAAAGGGCTCATAGCTGGTGTTGTACAGCCAGCCTAACGCTAACACTTATACAATCAATTTTTTTAATGTTTAGAACTGAAAGTGCTAGTTATCGACTAGGGGATGGTGGTGAATAGGCGGTTTTTATGAAAGTCTTTGAAATAGCAATATCTTCAAAGACACGGAAGCAAAAAAGTATCTAGCGAAATATAAATTATGCCAAGCATGCTATCATAGCAAGAGTAAGGATACAATAAATGAAAGCAGCAAGTTGTTGCTGGGAATCAAACCCATCACATTTAGTGATCTACAAGTTCATGCAAGTTTTTAACTTTTTATTATACCACCGTTATATATACCCATTATTTTTGGACCGACCATATCCATGCAAAGTACCACTTCCTATTCAACTCTCTAAAAAGATTTATGTGAAGCAATCACCATGCTCAATCAAATATAAGTGAAGTAAGAGCAATTGCCTCAATTCAAATAGATATAAGTGAAGAACAAATGAGAATTCTACAAATATAAGATGAATGCGTGTCTCTCCTAATAGGTGTGATCAGGAAATAATGATCATAAAGAACATCAAACAAAACTAATAAAAGCAAATGAGGCTCCAAGAAAAACACACTCTAGTACTCCCTGTTGCTATTCACATGATTTTTACCCCTTGCAGACACTTTCCGGAACCGTGTGCTTGAGTGGGTTGGCGAGGGGGAGGGGGGGTCGATTGCTGATGGTGACGAAAATCGTGTACGACAACGAAGATGTCCCAGACATTTAAAGCAGAGCAAAACAATTGCGATTATCCACCCGTCATCCATTACACCAGGCGTAATAACAAAGTTACGTTCATAATAATATCTATAGTTGGTCCCTTAAAACAGTTCACTTAACTTCCATTTTATTTTTCAAATAGTTCACTTAATTTTTGAGTACCAGTTGGTTAGTTGATCTTTTCAAATAGTTAATTTGACTTTCATTTTATATTTCATAGTTCGTTTAACTTCCGGGCTACAGTTTGGTTTGTGCGTCAATTGGCGCAACGGTCCCTTAAAGCAACTCCAACGGGTCGACCCATTTCTTTCGCGGGCGTCTGTTTGGGTCGGCGCGGACAGAAAAGTCGGCCCAACGCGTCGACCCAAACGGACGCGCGTCCGCTTTTCGTCCGCAGGCGACCCATTCCCGGCCCATTTTTGAGCCGGAATTGTGTCGGCGCGGGCACGAGACGGATGCGTGCACGCTCGCCTTCTTCTCCCCAGGGCCTGCTGATCGGTGGCACTTTGGCCTCCCCCATCCAACAGCAACCCTCGCCCGCCTCCTTCATCACTGACGCCGCCGCCCAATTTCCCGGTGACTCTGCCAGCTGCCGGTGCCGCAACATCCGCTCAGCAACGCCGCCACCTCCCACGTCGCCCACCACCATCATCTTGCCACCGGGGAACCGACTGCTTCCCACCCCCGCTCCCCCCGACACAGCCGCGATCGCGACCAAGAAGCCGCCTCGCTGCCCCGGCCAGATCCTCACCGGCCCACTCGTCGGACGTTGGCCCGCTCGTCGGATGTTGGCAGGGCAGCTAGCTGGTCCGTGCACGCCGCGACTCCCTTCGCCGGCCATCTCCTTCGTGACGCCCGCAAGCTGGTCGACAGTTTGCCAAGGTACAAAATGGACTCCACCAACGAGTTCTTTTTTCACAATTTCCTTTGCGACTCCGACGATTCGTCGTCCGGTGACGAGGAGGAGATATTAGCTGCCGTGTTGGTCCATCACCACCTCAATAGCCAGCAGCCATTGTTCCGTGGCTCCATTTTGGGCCACCTTCCGGCGTTGAATCGCAACCAAGAGAGCGGGCATCTCCTTCTTTGGAAGGACTACTTTGATACAACAAATCCGTTGTTCAAACATCAGAAATTCCGCCGCCGTTTCCGTATGAGTAGGCATCTTTCCAACCGTATTAGAGAGGGAATGGTCGGCTACGATGACTACTTTGAGTGCAAAGAGGATGCCGTTGGAAAGATTGGTTTCTCCTCTTATAAAAATGCACCGCCGCAATCCGAATGCTTGCATACGGAGTGCCCGGTGATCTCATTGATGAGTACGTCCATATGAGCGAGTCTACATGCCTAGCTCTACAAGGCTGTTATTGCTGTGTTTGACCCTGAGTACTTCAGAGAGCCGACTCCTGAAGATACAACCCGTTTGTTGGCGATGAATGCCGGCATGAGCTTCCCAGGAATGCTTGGCAGCATACACTGTATGCACTGGGAGTGGAAGAACTGCCCTTCTGGTTCGCAAGGGTAGTATAAGGGCCATGTTAGGGCTTGCACTATCATACTAGAGGACGTGGTGTCTCAAGATCTCTGGATCTGGCACTCTTTCTTTGGCATGGCCGGATCACACGATGATATCAACGTTCTTCAGTGCTCGCCAGTGTTTGCTAGGCTTGCCGAAGGCAATAACCCACCGATGAACTTTACTATCAACGGGCACAACTACGACAAAGGATACTACATGGGTGACGGTATCTATCCTTAATGGACCACTATTGTCAAACAATCCCCAACCCTATCGGAGAGAAGAGGAAAAGATTTGCCCAAGAGCAAGAGAGTGCTAGGAAGGATGTCTAGCGTGCCTTTGGTGTTTTGCAATCTCGATGGGGCATCGTTCGGTATCCTGCTAACACCTAAAGCACACAGAAACTGTGGGAGGTGATAACTGCTTGTGTGATCATGCACAATATGATCGTAGAAGATGAGCGCCCGGAATGTCTGTACAATCAAGAGTTTCAGTTTCAGGGTGAGAATGTTGTGTCTGAGCATGGAGGAGCGACAATGTTTGACTAGTTCACCCAATTTCATCATGACATGCGTGTCTGGAAAACTCACGTGCAACTGCAAAATGATTTGATTGACATATGTGGGCTCATGTTGGTAACCAATAGATGTATCTTATTTATTCGCCTTGCAAAACTATGTGAGACATTTATACTTTTATTCGGCTTGTAAAACTATGCTATTTTATTCGGTTGAAACTATGTTATTTGACTATATGTTTGAATGCAAAAATGAGTTATTTGTTGAAATAGGGCGGTCAGCCGGCCACGCCGGCAGATATGGGTCGGCGTGTTGGGCGCACTGCCGGCCCAAATCTATAACAGGGCGGACGCCAGGCGGGCGACCGATCTAAATGGACAAAAAACAGACAAAATCGCCGTCCGTTTGGGTCGGCCCGCTGGAGTTGCTCTTATAAATAATAGATTTGGGGCCTTTCTAAAAAAGGTGAAACATCACATGATACCCGCACTAGTTAGAAAATTAATCCTGGAAGTCAAGGGCTTATCCGAAATTAGCTCCAGGAATGAAAGCACATGCACGTCGCCATTATTTATATCTCCAAAGTTACTGTTTGTGCTGGCCACTGTCAGGACCTGAGGTCGGAGCCAACTGCTCCAATCCGCCCCGTCCATTTTGCACGAGTGAATCTAGGAGCCAACGCCGCCACGTGCCCGGGGCCCACGTCGTGCTTCCTCTACCACGTGGGCCCTTCCCACCATCCTAATCCCAATTATAAAGAAAATTAAGGATTACTCCACACCCATCCCAAAAACCAAAGACTCAGGCCGCAGTGAAAAAAGCGTACTCTACGATTTACACCTTAATCTCTCAACTAAATACAAGTGAGTCCAGTACAGGCTCGGGGCCCGCGGATCAGAGGGAAATAACTCCTGCGCCAGCGGCCGCAATAAAAGTCATAAAACCCTAGAGGGTTCTTGAGGCGGGGAAGATCTCGTCCGCCGATTCACCCGATCGGACGGCTGGGGTTCCGTGGGGAGCTCGTGCTTATCAGTCCGCCGTCTCCTTCCTCGGGCTCCGTTCCTGACTGCTGCTGCAGCTCCTTTACTGTGTGCTCTCTCTCTCTCTCCCCCACCCCCCTTCTCCAAGCAGCTCGAAGCCTTGGGTCCGGTGCCCCCAAAAATGGCGAAATCGCCGGCCGATCGGAGCCCAATCTGAGCCCGCACGCTCCGCAGTAGCCCGATCTCCCGAATCCCCAAAAGCGCCCCGGTTGGAAATGGCCGCCACTGTCCCGATCGGGCTCGCGACGCGCGATTCGGTGGTGCTTTGGCCCGGGGGACCCGAGGGCCGCAGGTTTTCTGATTGACTCTGACTGAGCCGTGGTTGCTCTCGCTCTTCGGTGGGGCTCCGGGTGTCCTGCGGAGAGAGCAGCGGCGACGGGTAATCGGCGGTGCGGCTTTTGCACGAGCTTTCCATTTCGGTTTTGGTGTTTGTTTATTTTGCGTGATTTGGTGGCTCGTGTTCTGCAGGATTGGAGAAATGCTCAGCGAGAGCCCTTTGGCGATGCGTCAGGAGATGGGCGGCGTGAGAGGGGAGGAAGAGCCGGAGGACGAGCTTGACGCGCTGCTCCGTGCCGGTGGCGGCGGAGCGCGTCGGCGAGGTGAGGAGGCTGGTGAGAAGGAACGGCTCAGCATATTCCGAAGCGGGTCGGCGCCACCGACCATAGAGGGTTCACTAAACGCCATCGGCGGCCTGCTCCGCGGTGGTGGTGAGACGCCCCGGGCCGCTGCCGCCGTTCCTGACGCTGAGGAGTTGAACGGACATGGCGGACTCCTGTCGGAGGAGGAGCTCCGGGCTGACCCAGCCTACCTGTCGTATTACTACTCGCACGCCAATCTTAACCCGAGGTTGCCACCGCCGGTCCTGACAAAGGAGGACTGGCGGTCAACACAGCGGCTGAAGGCAGGGGTAGGGGTGGTGGGAGGGATTGGGGACAGGAGAAAGGCAGTGCAGGAAGAGGCTGGACAGGGGATGGCCGCCGGGATGTCGCTGTTCCCACAGAATCCTGGTTTCGATCGGGAGGAGCATGGAAGCAAGGGTGTGGGCGGTGCTGCAGAGTGGGTCGATAGAGGAGGTGATGGGCTCATTGGGTTATCACTAGGACGGCAACGCAGCTTTGCTGATATGTTTCAGGTTGGTCTCCCTTGGTACCACAAAGGTTGCTATGTTATCATAGACTCTCATAGCTGACTGAGGTTTATCCATTGGGTTATCATATCAATATTAATGGTTTTGCTGTAGTACTATGTCGCTTGCTATTGTAAACTAGATACTTCTGGGATTTAGATCCCCTCCCTTGGATTGAATAAGCAGGCCCTGGCCATTTCCAGCAGCTATCCAGTTAGAAGCTGGACTGTCTGGATAAAAGTGGTGATATTTCGGGTGCATGGTGTTTGGCTAGAAGTTTTGAATTTCTTTCCTGCCCGAGTTTGGGTACCTGTGAAAGCATGCGCTGGGTGGATCTCACCAGTTATTACAAATCACATAATAGAGTGGCGCGGTTCTGTAGTTTGCACAAACATGCTATATTTGGTTTCTGTGCTATGGTACGTCTCAAAAGTTAAAACAACTGTCTCGCGCAATTCTGTACCCATTAGAGCGTTATATTTGAGACGTGCACACCTGTAAGGCTGCAACTAATGTGATTTCTTTGTGTTAAGGAGTCATTAACTGATTTTTACTTCAAGACAACTGCAATCCATTTGCTGTTTAAGCGAGATCTTTTTTCTTCTTGGTAGTTACTACTCCAGCAGCGCAATTTATCCTTGGAACATGAATACCACCTTCTTCTTATTTATGTTTTATTTTTTAGTACCTTAATTTATCAATTTCCTCTGCAGTTTTCTGCTCACTGGACAACTGATTTAGTTTAATTTCTGTTATTTCAGGATAACCTTGGCCGCAGAACACCTACTTCAGAACATCCCTCTCGTGCAGCCAGTCGCAATTCAGTTGATCCTTCTGAGAACCAATACTCTTTACATAATGATACTATGGATGCACAGCGCTCTGTTGGAAATGCACAAAGTGTCGGCAGTCTTTCCAGTATTAATGCATCTGCATCTCAAACTTTTGCTTCTGTTCTGGGTTCATCAGCTTCAAGGAATGCGACACCAGATTCCCATTATATCCCTAGGGTTCCTAGCCCTGGCCTTCCACCTGTTGGCGCTAGGATTAGTTCTAATGAGAAGAGACTAAATTGTTCATCGTCATCATTCAACACAGTATCATCAAAAGCACTTGAGCCTGATGATATATTAACTGCACTATCTAGCATGAACTTGTCAAAAGGTGGCACTTTGAACAACAACAGCAACATTAGTCAATCAAAGTTTCAGAGAGAGATAAGTGATTACCATAATTTTGCTCTTGGCCCGCAAGCTGCTCAAGTCAGCAGTAGGCAGTATTCTGCGATGTTGGAAGCAGATGCTGAATATGCAGGTGTACCATCAAATTCTTCATTTGCTGATATTAAGAATAGTGCACCTAATCCAGCAGACTTCAGAGGTTCCACAAACACACGGTTTGATGGACACGGGGAGATAAAAAGATCTTCTACTCTTTCTGCTCGTTCATATCAGAAGTCTCCACCATCTTCTAATGCAAGTCCAGGTGGTTCTCCTGCTCAACATCAGAATCTTGATGGAACAAATTCAGCATTTCTTAACTATGGGCTCAGTGGATATTCACTCAATCCGGGTTTCAACTCCATGATGATGAATAACATGGGTTCAGGTAGCATGCCTCCTCTGTTTGAAAGTGGTGCAGCAGCATCTGCTATAGCTTCACTTGGGTCAGATTCAAGAAACCTTGGTAGCAATATTTCGTCACCACCTGCCTTAAGTCTATCGGATCTGCATAACCTTGGTAGATCCAATAATCAAACAGCCACTGGTCTTCAGTCTCCTCTCTCCGATCCTTTTTATGTTCAGTATTTGAAGACAGCTCAATATACAGCGCAGGAAGCAGCCAACTACAGTGATCCTTACTTGGAAAGAGGTTTCATGGGTAGTTCGTATGCTGATTTAACACCAGTTCAGAAAGCTTATGTTGAAGCTTTGCTTCAGCAGAAGCAATATGGGATGCCACTTGGTAAATCAGTATCCTCAAATCATGGTTACTATAGCAATCTGGGTTACGGCATGGGTATGGCATACCCTGGAAGCCCTTTGGGAAGTCCTGTTGCTTCCCCATCAGGTCCTGGCAGTCCAATTAGGCTCGGTGAGCGGAATCTGAGGTTTCCTTCTAACACGAGAAGCTTGACTGGTTGGAACGTTGATCCAAGTGGCTATATGAATGGGAACTTTCCATCTTCACTTTTGGATGAATTCAAAAACAATAAGGCCAGAAGCTTTGACCTTGCTGAGATTGCTGGGAATGTGGTGGAGTTCAGGTATACTTGGTCATTTCATACCTTTGCAATACCAGTATGGTTTCGCCCCTCCCTCCTTGTTCCTATCTTTCTCCTTCCTCTAAGTCTAACCTCTTCTCCTTACCCTTGATCATGGCACGGCCACACTTGTTCACTGAATACTCGAGCTTGCTCCAATGATGTAGCTTCCTGCACACTCAAGCTTGCTACCATGACGTAGCTTTCTGCACACTCGAGTTTGCTCCTGTGACGTAGCTCCACCTTGGGAGCTTCGTCCCAGGGTGTTGCGCATAGACTCTGCCGCTAGCTGCTAGATACAGCTACGGTGATTGCGCCCCTCCAGCGTGGATCCATTGTTTCCAAATGCACAGGGGAGAGGGAGCAGCCTGAGGGTACCACCGTTGGCTGGGACCTTGTCATCCTCTTCGTGAGATGGATTGACGGTAGCCTGGTGTCAGCTCTCTTGATTGTCATCTCACACTCAAATATTTGAAAGATCGCAAAATCTACACTCAACAAGTAGAGCGATACATTCTGGATTACAATTGGCAGGGGCATATTTTCTCTAGTGCCTTTCTTCACAGGGGCACAGTGTGTCATTCTGTCAAAGCAGTCTACCAGCTTATTCTCTGCACTTAACATGCTAAGGAAAAAAGAGCGAAAGTGTGTGCCCACTCGATTTTGCCATCTTCTCGAAGGGGAGCCTTGGCGCAGAGGTGAAGCTGCTGCCTTGTGATCATGAGGTCACGGGTTCAAGTCCTGGAAACAGCCTCTTACAGAAACGTAGGGAAAGGCTTCGTACAATAGACCCAAAGTGGCCGGACCCTGCGCAAGCGGGAGCTACATGCACCGGGCTGCCCTTTTCTTTCTAGATTTTGCCATCTTTTAAAAAAGTGAGACCTTTTCCCTGTCTAGTGTTAGACCCTGCCACATGATGGATTTGCCCCTCCTCCCATTGTTCCTATCTTTCTCTTTCCTCTAACCTCTTCTCACTCTTCACCATGGTGCGGCCACAGCTGGTTCACTGCACACTCAAGCTTGCTCCCCATGATTGAGCTCCACCTCGACAGCATTGTACCAGGGTGTGTTGTGCATAGACTTGGCCACTAGCTGCTAGATGCAGCTAAGGCACTTGCCCCCCTCTGACGTGGATCCCTTGGTTCCAAACACACGGGGGAGAGGAGCTGCTTGATGGTATCGGCATGGGCTGGGACCTTGCCGTCCTCCGCATGAGATGGATTTGATGTCAATTTTCTGAACACTCAATATCTGAAAGATAACAAAATCTGCACTAGCACAACAAGTAGAACAGCACATTGTGGATTAAGGCAGGGGCGTATTTTCTCTAGCACCATTCTTTACGTGGGCTTATAATAGATGATCCCTAAATATACTCCCTCTGTAACTTAATATAAGATGTTTTTTGACACTGTCATAGTTTCACAAAACATCTTATTTTAAGTTACGGGGGGAGTATCTGTCAAAGCAGTCTACCAGCTTATTCTTAACACTTGAATGTTAGAACCGAGTGCTGGCTCGGATGGCTAGAACTTACGGGTGTAAGCTAGCCCACCTGCATTTGATCCACACGGAGGTCCGATTTCTACCTAAATAATGTACCGTTAAGGGAGGGAACTCTTCCCCCTTAAACCGCATTTTTTTTCTTGTTTTCTCTGCAACCCTTTGCAGTAATGATGATCTTGTGATTATTAATATTTTTTTATTGATGCATTCTGAATCCTCATAGAGTGTTTGCTTTGATTATGCAGCGCTGACCAATATGGAAGTCGTTTCATACAGCAAAAACTTGAAACTGCGACAGTTGAGGAAAAAAACATGGTTTTTGAGGAGATCATGCCTCACGCTCTCTCATTGATGACTGATGTATTTGGGAATTATGTAGTGCAGAAGGTATTCGTTACTGAGACACTGGTGCTGCTCACTGACATTGAGAACACTCAGTTTCTTTCTTCAATTCTCATAGCATTTTCTAAATTACATTTTCTTAAGGATGCCTGGACTTGCCTCTCTTTTTTTTTCCAGTTTTTTGAGCATGGGAGCTCCACACAACGCAGGGAGTTGGCTGATAAACTATTTGGACATGTACTAACTCTTAGCATTCAGATGTATGGTTGTCGAGTTATCCAAAAGGTACTACATAATTCATGTAGTTTCATGTTTCATAAATTCTTCTAGGATTACTGACTCAAGTATATTCATATGCACATTACTGAAGGCAATAGAGGTTGTTGATCTGGACCAGAAGACAAAAATGGTTACTGAGCTTGATGGTCATATCATGCGATGTGTGCGTGATCAAAATGGAAACCATGTTATCCAGAAATGTATTGAGTGTATACCAGAAGATTCCATTCAGTTTATTATCTCGACATTCTATGGTGAAGTTGTTACACTGTCCACTCACCCCTATGGCTGCAGAGTCATACAGGTTGGTCTTTGAATTCTGCGCATTCAATTTTGAAACTCTGAATTTTAAGTTCAGAAAGTTAGATCAGTATTATCAGAAAGAGGTATAGATGGAAAATACCATCCCATGTGAAGATGACATGTGGAGTATAGGGGCCACATGTCAGTGACATTCGGTTATATTTCCAACTCGGTGATCTTTGTGATGATACTGATCAGCATTACTCTTTTATCTTAGTTAAACTCATGAATTTATTTTCTTTACTCAGAGAGTACTGGAGCATTGCACTGATACAAACACACAGCAAATTGTCATGGATGAGATATTGCAATCTGTATGCATGCTGGCACAAGACCAGTATGGAAATTATGTTATCCAGGTTTGTTATATCTCCTAATTTCTAGCTGCAACATCGGCCTTGATGTGGCATCCGGACCTTTTCTTCAGCAGCTTTGTTTCTCTAGAGAATACTCCCTCCGTTCCTAAATATTTATCTTTTTAGAGATTTCAAATGGACTACCACATACGGATGTATATAGACATATTTTAGAGTGTAGATTCACTCATTTTGCTCCGTATCTAGTCACTTGTTGAAATCTCTAGAAAGACAAATATTTAGGAACGGAGGGAGTAGATTCCTGCCCTGCTTTTATAAAGCAATAGTCTCACTGGAGTGACCAGCGTCACATTGAAGAAACAGACCAAATAAATTGCAACAGCCTGCAGGAAATGAAAAGAAAAGGAAGAAACTGGTGCACACAGGCTGCCACACATATCAGCTACTCAACATCACAGCAAAACATATCATCTATCCCGCACCGCTATGACGGCCCCAAAGACCCAAACAAAGCAACTTTGGTTTAGCTACACCAACCTTGTATGAAACTAGAACGATATACTACTTCTGAGAGGAGAAATGAGTATAAGACAGTTATAAGAAATCACCCAACAAGGCATGACAATTTCTCGCGTAATACAATTTGGAATTTCAACCATTAACCATCGGGGAAATAAAGATTATGATATCAAAGCCTTTTCCTGTGATACTGTAATTGTACTAATTCATGGCGAAGTGCAGTTGAGGCCTGCCATTAAGGAATATTGCATCTAATTTTTGCCAAAATGACTTGTAAAACCAATTAGACCTGGTGTGATGTCCCAACTAATCCAGAAATTATAATTCTGTAGTAAAATTGGTCATCCTATCCCTGGCATTTGCTGACAATTTTGACTGGTCACCTGATAATTAGCCATTTTTTAACCACCATTCCTAGTAAAGCATGCTCTTGATCAAGTTGTGCATAACGTTACATGAGATACACCTGTTCATGCCTGACCATGTCTCTGTATTTTACATATAAAGTACATGCATTTGTGCCTGATCTTGTCACTGTGTTTTCAATTTTCATGAATGAGCATTTATGTGCACTTTTTTGTGATATTCACGTTCATATTTGTAAATATCCTGTATATATGAAAATGCAGCAGTAAGGATTCTGTACTGTTTTTTTTGTCAAATATTAAATATTCATCTTTAATCTTATACCTTCTGACAACTAGTGAAGTGGTGATATTCAGGATGTGTGTAGCAAAGGAAGTGCATATACACTAATCCACCTTGTTGGACTGAAATATGATGATATACCATTAATTTTGGAGAATAAAATTCACCATTGTTTTTGTTAGTGTTGCAATTAATAAAGCGCATACAATCTTATGTGTAGGAGTCAATCAGGAACTTCAGTTAAAACTTAAGCGACAAACTCAATCAACTGATATACATTGAAAATATGATGTATGTAGTCTATTCTAGATAGAGTACATACCTAATCCTTGTTACCCCTCCAGCCTAAGAGCTCACTTGAATTTATGATGGGTCACTCCTTATGGTAGACCAGCCCAGTCCTATTTTATGTATTTCCTTTGTAATTATTTTAACGGATATTGCCCATTGACGATGTCTGATTTATTCTCGTGCAGCATGTTATGCAGCATGGGAAGCCTCATGAGCGGTCTTTTATTATTGAAAAGCTAGCTGGACAGATCATCCAGATGAGCCAACAGAAATTTGCCTCAAATGTTGTCGAGAAGTGTCTAACATTTGGAGGACCTTCAGAGCGGGAAGTTATCATAAATGAAATGCTTGGAACTACTGACGAGAATGAGCCTCTCCAGGTATTTTAACTTCGCGTAGATAAACTATTTTAGCCACACCCTCGTACAGCGATGTGATTACAATAGCAGCATGGGAGTCTTATGGGAAGAATTTATTGGGATCAGCAGTTTTCAAGATTTTATATGAGGGATCACCATGAAAATTCTGTTTTTTCAAGAAAGCCATAGTAAATTACACGTGAAGTTATTAAAGTAGCACAATGAAGAACTTTTTGAAATGAAACTACTATTGAGGATCGGACAATGTCAATTCTGTATGGTATTAATGATTTAACAATGTCACCTCCAAGTCAGAAAATGAGTATTACTAAAGGGTTTGTTTGGATCAGAAGTATTTTTGGAGTTTGTTCAGTAATACCATGGTTTGTTGAAAATATTGTACTCCCTCCGTCCGGAAATACATGTCGGAGAAATGGATGTATCTAGATGTATTTTAGTTTTGGATACATCCATTTTATACATTTCTCCGACAAGTATTTTCAGACGGAGGGAGTAGTATTCAAAACTTTGAGGTGTTTTCGTGCTACAAAAACGGCGCTACCTCTTTTTTATAACAAAACCTGGCGACCTATACAGTCTAGAGGTGTGCTGTGCTGGAACTAACTTTGGGATCGTTGACAATGAAAACACACTGTAATTATGTGATATAAACTTATGAGTTTAAGATGTACAGATATCTCTATCCGTCGAGCCTTAAATATGGTTAACCTTTGTGAGAAGAACTATGGATTTCCCTAGATATTATTCAATAACACTCAGCGTTGAATGATATAATTGATAAACCTAGATAGGTAATATCATACATGTATTGAGACATGTAAAATGTTGAGTTGGTTAACCTTCTGTATTTGCTATATCTGAAAGCTTCTCAGCTCAGAGAGAAAATACTCCTACCGAACAGTGGTTTCCGACATTTTATTTAAAAAATAATGGTTAGTTATTGTAACAGCTATGGTTTAATGAAAAAACATTGCAAATGGTAAAACATGTCATAGTTGTACCTAATAGGCCACCAATACTGCAAAATATAGCGGTGTTCATAAACTGTAGTATTTCACTGTGGCATTGAAATACGTTATCATCCAACTGAACTGGGCGGTAATTGCTTTTGCTCCCGATCTCTAGTGATCCCTTTATATTGAAGAATTCAGAAGGTGCATTTACAATTTTTAAAAAAATCCAGGACAATCACACATGTATATGCAAGAACACGCTAAATCTGCAAAGTTCATGAAAAATTGCTTTCATCTGTGGGCTGCACTAAATCAAAGTTGTCATTCAATGGATACTTGTACATTCATTATTATTGATCTCATTATGTTTTTGCTTACAGTCTGCAAATGACACATTGTTTTTTTTATCTGTATATCCACCTTTTGGGCTTTGCAAAATATAGTTCATTTACTAAAGTGAGAAATTGTGTTCTCGTAAAGGGCTGCTCAACTTGTTGATGTCTCTACCTTGATCGCATGCAGGCCATGATGAAGGATCAGTTTGGTAACTATGTTGTACAAAAAGTACTAGAGACTTGTGATGATCAGCAGAGAGAGCTGATTCTTTCACGAATAAAGGTTCATTTAAATGCGCTGAAGAAATATACATATGGGAAGCACATTGTTGCTCGAGTGGAAAAACTTGTTGCTGCTGGTGGTAAGATGCAGTGTTCAATCTTTTTACTGATACATCATTGAAATAAATTGGTCTTGGGCATTCTTACTGATCTATCTCTCTTCTGATGAACTGTTCATTTAACGTGTGTTTATATATACTTTAAATTCAGAGAGGAGGATTGGACTTCAGTCGTTGCAGTATCCTTCCTAATGGCATAGGAATGACCATGTACAGCTAACCATGGCCACCGAGATCTACCTTCTGCCGCCTGCTTTTGGGCTGCTGCAAGCCAAATTAGAAATAAACATGTTGTACCGAGACTTTGTACATTTTGTAGTTTGAGCTTATAGTCGTGTCAGGGTTTGGCTCAGCGAGTTTATCTACCTGATGCCACCGCGGAGAAGATAGGCGTCATGTATAAATCTGCAATCCTGAGAGAGAAAGCTATCAGAGCTGTCTAGGTGTAAAAAGGGGAGGAGAGTCTGATATTTTGCGAGTGTACAAATCTGCAATCCTGAGAGAGAAAGCTATCAGAGCTGTCTAGAACAAATTTGATCGCCATCCCGTGTGTATAACTGAGAGGTATGAAGTTAGCTGCCGTTCATTTCCTGTAATCCTGTCTGGCCTATAAGGGTCTGTTCTTTTTTCATGAAAATGCGGAAACATGGTAGGAATAGGAGTGCAAAATAACCCTAAAAAAAGAAGTGCAAAATATGATTGAAAAAAGAATATTCGTTTTGCATATTTGGATAAAAGATTGTACTTGTGCCAATAAAGATCAATGTCTTATACTACGAGAAACATCCATTTGCTTGGATGGTGGCTGTTTCATCCACCATGATCAAACTGAGTTCGATGTCACGCGTTCCTGGTTAAAACTGGTTATTTTCAGTAGAGTTTGAAACTAAAACAAACTTTTCCTCGGAAGGATAGATGGGGCATTTAAGTGAGATCTCATGTGGATTTAATTTTCTACTCGCCCATGGGATCCAGTGGTGGCAGGCAGGATTCCTTCTCGAGAATCCATACCCCCCCTTATCCAATGTATGGAACTGCATGTATTGAGGTTCATCCTCAATAAAAAAAATGGAGCACTTAATAATGTATTTTCATATCAAGAACTGTGAGATCATAAAACAAAAAAAGTAACCGGAATTCATCACCTAAATTTTCCATGAAGGCCAATAGGGCCCGCTTTGTTGCTGCTAGAAACTTCAAATTATCAACGATGTATGGTGTTGTTTCAGCAGAAGCTATGACTCTGAAGGGTGGACTGCTGCTTGCTGATTCAATTAGGTGCAACAGACTGATTGTTTGCTCGAATAACAGTGAAGTAATTGAAGCCATGAACAATGACATGCAGGCAACAAGAATTGCAGCACCAATACTTAATGAATGTGACTTCATGACTTCAGAATTTGCCAGTGGTCTTTGAACATGAGTTTCGTGAGATGAACTCGGTTGCTCAAGAACTGACCCAGCTAGCAAAGTTCAATGAAGCTGGTTCTTGGATTGAAGTTCCACCCCTCAATTGTATCTTTTTTAGTTAATGATGTAATGTAACGATTTATACCAATGAATAAAGAGATACATTTTGATGGTAAAAATAACTTTGAGATCATCCATTTTTCCGTCTGGAGTGATGGAGGGAACATATGATTAAGCCTTTTTTTTTTCAAGCTTTTGCTGGCTATAGCCGCCAACAACAGTGTGGGACTTGTGATTACTTCCAATCTTCATGATCCAAAATGCTTGTATTCGCATTCACATGTTGTACTTAGCGTTTCTTCAAAAAGCGAAACTTCACATTTCTAGGTTTTCTCTCTGCTTTATATCAAGTATTGCAACATGTTTTACGTTTATTACCTCATAGCAGTTACATACATGAATCACAACAACCATATTAAATATGGCAGTGTGTTGGATTTGCTGGAACCAAGCAATATCATATGCATGTCCATGCCCACTAGGGTGTTTGCCTTTGCCCTAAAGGTTCCCATGGACAACCATACCCATCGAAATTTTCAAATTATGTACAAATAACGGCTAAAAGTAAAAAAATAAAAAGTCTATTCATATGCTGGTTTATTCGTATTAAGATAACATAATTTTTGTTATCCATAAACAACTACTCTAGGGGGGATGTTTTATGTTATGATAGGTGACTACGTGAGGTTAGAACTGCTGTGAACGGCGGAACCGGCAGGTGACTAGCAGAGCAGAGGAGAGGGATGAAGACGACTCACAATACTCAGGAGGGAAGACGTCGAATGGGCAGACAAGATGAGTGGATGGAGGCGCCTCCGCACCGCCGGTGAACTCCGGCGACGACGCGCTGGTAGCTGACGTCATCATCAACCGATCGCCCGCCCGTGAGCTCATGTCGCCCTCGATAGGACAGAACCTGGGTGTGTCAAACGACACGGAGAGGGATACATAATTAATTCAGGTGGGTTGTCTGCTGGTTGAATACAGAAAATAGTAGGGGAGGTTTTGTGCAAAACTCCAGGCGACGACCGGTCTGGCCAGTTGGCTGCCACTTGACTCTGCGTGATTGGCCTAGGACCAAACCATTGAAGGAAATATGCCTTAGAGGCAATAATAAAGTTGTTATTTTATATTTCCTTATTTCATGATAAATGTTTATTATTCATGCTAGAATTCTATTAACCGGAAACTTGATACATGTGTGGATACATAGACAAAACACAATGTCCCTAGTAAGCCTCTACTAGACTAGCTCGTTAATAAAAAATGGTTAAGTTTCCTAACCATAAACATGTGTTGTCATTTGATGAACGAGATCACATCATTAGGAGAATGATGTGATGGACAAGACCCATCCATCATCTTAGCATAATGATCATTCAATTTTATTGCTATTGCTTTCTTCATGTCAAATACATATTCCTTCGACTATGATATTATGCAACTCCCGGATACCGGAGGAATGCCTTGTGTGCTATCAAACGTCACACGTAACTGGGCGATCATAAAGATGCTCTACAGGTATCTTCGAAGGTGTTTGTTGGGTTGGCATAGATCGAGATTAGGATTTGTCACTCCGAGTATCGGAGAGGTATCTCTGGGCCCTCTCGGTAATACACATCATAAGAAGCCTTGCAACCAAAGTGACTAATGAGTTAGTTGCAGGATGATGTATTACGGAACGAGTAAAGAGACTTGCCAGTAAGGAGATTGAACTAGTATGAAGATATCGACGATCGAATCTCGGGCAAGTAACATACCGATGGACAAAGGGAATAACATATGTTGTCATAACAGTTCGACTGATAAAGATCTTCGTAGAATATGTGGGTGCCAATATGAGCATCCAGGTTCCGCTATTAGTTATTGACCGGAGAGGTGTCTCGGTCATGTCTACATAGTTCTCGAACCCATAGGGTCCGCACGCTTAACGTACGTTGACAATATAATATTATATGAGTTATGTGATTTGGTGATCGAATGTTGTTTGGAGTCCCGAATGAGATCACGGACATGATGAGAAGTCTTGAAATGGTCAAGAGGTAAAGATTGATATATGGACGATGGTATTCGGACACCGAAAGTGTTTTGGGAAATACTTGGTACTTATCGGGTCACCGGAAGGGCTTCCGGTCACCCCCTGCAAAAGATATGGGCCTTATGGGTCAAGAGGGGAAATGCACCAGCCACAAAGGGGCTGGTGCACCCCCCCATATGGGCTGGCCAAATTGGAGAAGGAAAGGGGAAGGAGGAAAGGAAAAAGGGAATAGGATACCTCTTCCCTTCCTACTCGGAATAAGAATAGGAAAGGAAATTGGAGAAGGAAAGGGGAAGGTGGCCGAATTGGAAGAGGACCCCAAGTAGGATTCCTCCTACTTGGGGCGCCCCATGGCTGCCTCCCTCTCCCTCCAACACACAC
>NC_057801.1:636100763-636104633 GCF_018294505.1 Triticum aestivum
TCATATTCTCGTGGTGCTTAGGCGAAGCCCTGCGCGGATTGCATCCCCATCACTGTCACCACGCCGTCGTGCTGAAGCAACTCACCACTTCCTCGATACCTTGCTGGATCTAGAGGACGAGGGACACCATCGAGCTGAAACGTGTGTAGAACTCGGAGGTGATGTACGTTCAGTACTTGACCGATCGGATCTAGAAGAAGTTCGACTACATCAACCACGTTGTCAAACACTTCCGCGAAGAGTACATCATTAGTACTATGGATATTCAAAGAGTTCATACTAACAACATTGCAATCATGCTCATCATTCACATATTTTATGCTAAACATTTTATTGCATTCTTCCTCTAGCAATTAAGCACAATTATCGGAATCCTTATTTTCACGAAAGACATTATCGGAATCAACATTCACATATTTTTTTTATTTTGGGCCTTTTTTTGGCCTTTTTTTTTTCATCCGGAGTCTCATCCCGTCTTGTGGGGGAATCATAGTCTCCATCATCCTTTCCTCACTGGGACAATGCTCTAATAATGAAGATCATCACACTTTTATTTACTTACAACTCAAGAATTACAACTCGACACTTAGAACAAAATATGACTATATGAATGCCTTCGGCGGTGTACCGAGATGTGCAATTAATCAAGAGTGACATGTATGAAAGGATTATTAATGCTGGCTTTGCCACAAATATGATGTCAACTACATGATCATGCAAATCAATATGACAATGATGAAGCATGTCATAATAAATGGAACAGTGAAAAGTTGCATGGCAATATATTTTGGAATGACTATGGAAATGCCATAATAGGTGGGTATGGTGTCTGTTTTGAGGAAGGTACACTAGTAGAAAAACCCCTATTAGTCCCGGTTCGTAAGGGCCTTTAGTCCTGGTTCTTGAACCGGGACTAAAGGGTCGTTACTAATGCCTCCACCCTTTAGTCCCGGTTCTAGCACGAACCGGGACAGATGGGCCTCCACGTGGCCACTGCGAGCAGCCCAGGCAAGGGGGCCTTTGGTCCCGGTTGGTGACATGAACTGGGACCAAAAGGCTTCCACGTGTCAGCAGCTGAGGTTTTTCTTTTTCTTTTAAAAAAAGTGGCTGGTTTAGGGGTTTTGGGGGTTAATTTTAGGTTGTTATTAGCTAGCTAATAGAGAGAAGTGTCCTCTCTTATACTGCTATGTTCATTTCACCCGCTGATATATAATAACTCATGCATGATCGCATCATACATCATCATATATAATAACAAGTCCTACCAATCATGCATCATCATACAACTTCTACTCGTTATTAATAACAAGTCATACGATCATCATCCTCATAGTCATCGAACCCAACCCTACATAATTGTTCTTAGCATATGGTCATCAGTATCAGGTAGGACCTAAACACCCTTAAGGTAAAATAACATAAAACAATATAGACCCTGACTCTCCATTATGAAGAATGGAAATGATCCTGTCTCCAATTCTTGCGCTTCGCCTCCTTTTGCTTGCAAGAAGCTCCTTACGACTGTCCATACATTTTTTTCATTCTTTGATTGTCATGTCTCCACTTCTTTTAGAAATCCGGTATGGACAATTGAGATTCGTAGGACGACCTGGTTGTATGTTCAAAACATCAAGGCGACCATGCGTATACATCAAATGAGGCACACAATCATTCGGGATTATCTGTTGAAAAACATAGTAATAACTTCGTAGTTAGCAATGATGTACTAGTTTTAGAAGTATTTAAAAAAGATGCAGGCATGTCGTAATAGTAAAAAATCTTACCAGGGTATCTCCATGGTAGTTATCGTAGTTCAACACGTGCACTAGTGGCACGTATTGACCATAATGTTGAGGAGTTCGATTGTAGACATTGTAATTCTCAAGATCAGTACAAAATGCGATCAGATGATTTTTCTCCTTATAAGTTAATTCAGAGCCATCGGTGTAGTGGGCTTTGTCTACCATTTTCCGCACATTCTTTGAAGAATGAAAATAAGCTATCAATGGAAACAAGCTGTCAACTATTTTGAAATAAACAATATAAATTACTTAATAACTATGTTAAGCTCACATGGGGGAAGAATTGGAGGTGTATCCACAAGGACCCAAATGCCCATATTGTCTTGCTGGATTGTAGGATCACCAAGATCCATGGTGACAAGCATACCCTCATCAAAACGATACATCTTGCAAAGTGCTTCCCAATTTTTGCAACCAAAATGGGTTACACTCTCATCATTGTACAACTTTACTTGAAAATCCACATCATGATGGGTCCTTAGGAGATTTTTTTTGGTTTCCATACTTTCATGGTCTTCAAAACCCATCCTCTCCAAGACATAGGGTCTTGCATAGCATGGGATAAGCTAGTCGAATTGGAAAAAATGAAAAATACACGTTAAAATAGTTGAAGTCGTGCTTAATTACGAAAAAAACTATTGTCGTCGTTGTGTACCGTATGAACATCGAAGGTCTCCTCGAGCTTAATGCTGAAGCGCCGATCTTCGTCCAGCTCAATGAACCTGTCGCACATACCTCGGTCGTCGTGGCACCAGTCGCACTCCCCCGGGCGGTTTTCATCGTCCGAGTACGACATTTCCGGCCTAAGTTCATAATTCAAATATTAAATATATATACTAAAAAACCTAAATTAGATCATTATTATTAATCACGGGTTGACAATCGGTGATGGTACATAGCTCATCCTTTCATTCCCGAGTGCATTATTACAACAAATTGTCTAGCACACGGGAATGAAGGAGAAGCTACCCCCACGACGGCGTGGATGATGGAGGGGGCTCCTAGATTTCTACATAGAGTGCTCTTCAATTTTAGCATTCAAAGTAGGAGTACTTTTCCAATATGAGCATTCAATAAGCAAAACCAAATCGTAAAATAAAGTAGTATTCAAATTAGCATGCATTCAATTATAACCAAAAGTACATCATTTCTTGTGTCCGTACATCGTCGAATACTCCTCGAATACTATCATACATATAGCATCGCTAATTAATACAGCTAGAACCGTAGCGCCCGACGGGTATCGTCGCGGGCGGTGGACACCCAAAGATAAGGAACTATCACAGGATCATAGCTCCAGTGAGATCCCTGAAGAACCTGCCAGGTATTGTCGAACCTGCCCTCCAACGCACCCATGTAGCGATGGACGTGCTTGTCCTCCTCGCTGACACGGTGACGTACCACCTCCGCGGTGTCCGGAAGCCTCGACACCGTCACTGGCCCACGCGACCGCCACCAAACAAGGATCGGGTCAACAACGGGCTGCCTCCTCACCAACCTACGCCCCCCAGAAGGTAGCACCTCCCAATACCAGCCCGGCGGAGCCTAGTCCCGAACATGGCCCTGATCAAGCAGGCCTCCACCACCGCCGAGTCGACGACGACGAGGATGCGGAATAGGCATCGTCGACGTCGATGCGGGAACTACTTCTATATATAGTTAAATAAAGTAGTTTTATTAATTAAATCAACTAGTTCAACTACTAAGCACTTACTATAAATAAATAAAGTAGTACTTACTAAAAAAAACTAGTTTAACTATAGTTCTATTATTTTTCTAACTAATTTTCCTATACAAACACAATAAATTGACAAAGAAAATACTATGAACAAAAAAATCATTAAAATTCTATGAACAAAATTAGAACAGAAAAAAATCATAAAAATTCTATGAACAGAAAAAAATCATAAAAAATTTGACATCTAAATTACTTACACAATATGAAAAAATTTGACATCTAAATTACAACAGAAAAAATCATAAAAATTTGACATCTAAATTACAACAAAAAAAATCATAAAAAATCTAACACAATATGAACAAATTAATTACACAATACGAAAAAAAT
>NC_057801.1:636105305-636145089 GCF_018294505.1 Triticum aestivum
GTGCTACTTATATAGCAAAGGCATTGGTCCCAGTTTGTGGCACCAACCGGGACCAATGCCCCCCTTTAGTCCCAGTTGGTGCCTCCAACCGGGACCAAAGGCCTCTTTTCAGCAGCCCAAAGGGCGGGAAGCAGAGGCCTTTAGTCCTGGTTGGAGGCACCAACCGGGACTAAAGGGGGGGGGCATTGGTACCGGTTGGTGCCACGAACCGGTACCAATGCATCTCTTTAGTTCCGGTTGGTGCCACTAACCGGGACTAAAGGCCCTGTGATGCACGCGTCGCGGCATGAAAGTTTAGTCCCACCTCGCTAGCTGAGAGAGCTCGAGAGTGGTCTATAAGCCCCAGTCCCGCTGCCCTCTCGAGCTCCTCTCAAAAGCAGGCTTACGGGCCTAAACTCACTATATGTGCCTGTGGTCCTATTGGGCCTGTTGCGGGCCTGAATCCTGGCCCATTGTTGGGTTTCTAGTCGTATTCAGGCCGTAGTAGCCCTTTAGGTAGCACTTTTTTTATTTTATTTATTTTATTTTATGCTTTGAATTATTTATTTTCTTTTGATTTTTGCTTTTTTTAATTTTTTTCTTTTAGCTCAGATTAATTATAATCTTTCTAATTACTTATTTATTTTCTTTTATGATAAATTTTTTTGCTATTAAAGTTTGTAACAAAATTCTAATTACTTATTTATGTTCTTTTATGATAATTCTTTTTGTTTTTAATGTTTTGAACAGAATTCTAATTACTTATTTATTTTCTTTTATGATAATTCTTTTGCTTTTAATGTTTTGAACAGAATTCTAGTTACTTATTTATTTTCTTTTATGATAATCCTTTTTGCTATTAAAGTTTGTAACAAAATTCTATATAATTTTAGTTTCAATAATACTAGAGGTTTATAAAAGCTTTTTAGTTGATTCCTTCAGTACCAGTTCTAAGGCTGTTACAAAGGCATTTTATTTGGTACATGTTTTAAGGCTGGTGCCCCACGAGCACCTTTTAGTACCGGTTCGTGCCATGAACCGGTAAAAGAGTTTTTTAATTGATTTTTGCAGATGTTTTTTAGTCCCACCTCGCCAAGCAAGAGGCACTCGCAGCGGTTTATAAGCCCCGAGTGCAGAGACGATGCAGAAGAGGCTCAATGCTAACTTGCACGTTGCTTAGCTTTAAGCCTTGAGGAATAGGATAGACTACACAGAGCTATGTGCAGTGCAGTTTATACTATTCCGAAAGGCTTGAAGCTAATTAACGAGCATTGCGCCTCTTTTTATTTTTAAAGACTTATTACAACTCAGAAATAAATAGAAAAAAAATAAATATAGCAGAAAATAAAAAAAACTATATAAAAAATTACTCATAAATAAATAGAAGAAAAAATAGTTGTGATTAACTTTACTAAAAAAATGAGCATAGATGCACTTATAGAGAAAATTAGACCTAAATTCATAATAAATTTCTACTAACTTCAGAGAAATTCAATATGAATTTAGGTCAAATCCCCTGTATAAGGGCATCTATTTTCACTTTGAGAGGAGCTCAACAAGGCAAAGAGGGAGGGGCTTATAAACGGGTGTGAGCGCCCTTCGGTTGGCGAGGTGGGACTAAACTCAGACCGCAATGAGGACCAACCCTTTAGTCCCGGTTCGTGCCACCAACCGGGACTAATGGGCGGCCTTTGGTCCCGGTTCGTCCCACCAACTGGGACCAATGGTGGTGGGCCAGGAGCGAGGCCCATTGGTCCCGGTTCGTTCCACCAACCGGCACCAAAAGGTCCAGACGAACCGGGACCAATGGCCCACGTGGCTCGGCCGCCCCCCGGGGCTCACGAACCGGGTCCAATGCCACCATTGGTCCCGGTTCTGGACTGAACCGGGACTAATGGGCTGGCCCGGCCTGGACCATTGCCCCCTTTTCTACTAGTGGTATATGGTGGGTGTATGGTGCCGGCGAAAGTTGCACGGTACTAGAGAGGCTAGCAATGGTGGAAGGGTGAGAGTGCGTATAATCCATGGGCTCAAAATTAGTCATAAAGAACTCACATACTTATTGCAAAAATCTATTAGTCATCGAAACAAAGCACTACGCGCATGCTCCTAGGGGGATAGATTGGTAGGAAAAGACCATCGCTCGTCCCCGACCACCACTCATAAGGAAGCCAATCAATAAATAAATCATGCTCCGACTTGATCACATAACGGTTCACCATACGTGCATGCTATGGGAATCACAAACTTCAACACAAGTATTTCTCAAATTCACAATTACTCACTAGCATGACTCTAATACCACCATCCTCATATCTCAAAACAATTATAAGGAATCAAACTTCTCATAGTATTCAATGCACTTTATATGAAAGTTTTTATTATATCCCTCTTGGATGCCCATCATATTAGGACTAAATTCATAACCAAAGCAAATTACCATGCTGTTTAAGACTCTCAAAATAATATAAGTTAAGCATGAGAGTTCATCAATTTCTATAAAATAAAACCACCACCGTGCTCTAAAAAGATATATGTGAAGCACTAGAGCAAATGACAAACTACTCCAATAGATATAAGTGAAGATGAATGAGTAGTCGAATAATTATGTAACCATGTAAAGACTCTCTAACATTTAAGAATTTCAAATCTTGGGATATTATTCAAACAACAAGCAAAACAAAATAAAATAAAATGACTCTCCAAGCAAAACACATATCATGTGGTGAATAAAAATATAGCTCCAAGTAAAGTTACTCATGAGCGAAGACGAAATAGGGGATGCCATCCGAGGCATCCCCAAGCTTAGGCTCTTGGTTGTCCTTGAATATTACCTTGGGGTGCCTTGGGAATCCCAAAGCTTAGGCTCTTGCCACTCCTTATTCCATAGTCAATCGAGTCTTTACCCAAAACTTGAAAACTTCACAACACAAAACTCAACAGAAAACTCGTAAGCTCCGTTAGTATAAGAAAATAAAATCACCACTTAGGTACTGTTGTGAACTCATTCTAAATTCATATTGGTGTTATATCTACTGTATTCCAACTTCTCCATGGTTCATACCCTCCGATACTACTCATGGATTCATCAAAATAAGCAAACAACACATAGAAAACGGAATATGTCAAAAACATAACAGTCTGTAGTAATCTGGAAACTTTCCATACTTATGTAACTCCAAAAATTCTGAAAAATTAGGACAACATAAACAATTTTTATATCAATCTTGTGTAAAAAATTCAGATCAAAAGCACGTTCCAGTGAATTTTCATATTTCCTGGACTGAGCGTAAAAGTTTCTGTTTTTGCATAAAATCAAGTCAACTATCATCCACACTATCCCAAAGGTTTTACTTGGCACTTTATTGAAAAAGCTATAAAGCAATATTACTATAGTAGAATAATCATGTGGACACACAAAAATAGTAGGGGTAAATGTTGGGTTGTCTCCCAACAAGCGCTTTTCTTTAATGTCTTTTAGCTAGGAATGATGATTTCAATGATGCTCACATGAAAGATAAGAATTGAAATATAATGAGAGCATTATGAAGAATATGACTAGCACATTTAAGTCTAACCCACTTCCTATGCATAGGTATTTTGTGAGCAAACAACTTATGGGAACAAGAATCAACTAGCATAGGAAGGCAAAACAAGCATAACTTCAAAACTTTAAGCACATAGAGAGGAAACTTGATATTATTGCAATTCCTACAAGCATATACTCCTCCCTCATAATAATTTTCAGTAGCATCATGAATGAATTCAACAATATAACCATCACATAAAGCATTATTTTCATGATACATAAGCATGTAATTTTTATTACTCTCCACATAAGCAAATTTCTTCTCATTCGGAATGGTGGAAGTATCTTAAGAAACTCAAATACTATAAATTGTTTCCACATTAAAAGAGTAATATTCAGAAAAAGGGTAATCATAATCATGACAAGTTTTATAAATATAACCATGACTACTTTTTATAACATAAGTGTCATCACAATAATCATCATAAGTAGCAACTTTTTTCTCATCAAGATCAATTGAAACCTCTTCCAAGATAGTGGAATCATTACTAAATAAAGTCATGACCTCTCCAAATCCACTTTCATAATTTGCACAATAAGATTCAACACCCTCCAAAATAGTGGGATCATTACTTCCTAAAGTTGACACTCTTCCAAACCCACTTTCACCAATATAATCATCATATATAGGAGGCATGCTATCATCATAATAAATTTGCATATCAAAACTTGGGAGGCTAAAAAAAATCATATTTCTTAAACATAGCATCCCCAAGCTTGGGACAAACATTAATTGCAGCAAATAAATTCTCAAACATGTCATTCTCATTAAACATAGCATCCCCAAGCTTGGGCCTTTGCATATCATAAGCATAGTCACTCTCATCATTAATAATATGGATATCACCAATAGTATATCAATTATTATCATCGCAATTTTCTAAGTTGATGCCAAAAAGATTCTCAAGATTAAAACAAATATCATTACTTTCCCAATCATAATCATCACAATGAGTAATAGCCATAACAATAGTAGGAGCAACATCATTTGGGAGGGATACCTTTTTACCTTTGCTCCTCAGTCTTTTTTCTTCTTCTTCACATCATGTGTGGGTTTAATCCTCTTTTTGGAGCTCCTTATTAATGAGATTGGTTGAATATAAAGCTCCTCCTTGTTACCTGATCCATCACAAGAAAGAATAGGAGGATATTGGGAAACCTCTTCCCTTTCATTACTATTCTCTTCATCTTCTATTTTTTTCTTGTCTTTATGTAATTGGCAATATAAGGATTTTCAATGCAATTCATCGCACAATACATACAAATTTCCTCTAGATCAAAATCAAGAACTTTCTCAAGGACAAATTCTGGAGTATCCTTAGTTCTATGTTTCATTTCTTCATAACCCAGAAGCAAACTAAGTTCATTATGATGCGCAAGGGAAATCAAGTCATCACAATTTTTGGACACGATTCGATCATGAAACAATTTGCATTGGAGATTTAAATGACCACGTTCATTGCAAAGTTCACAAGGATGGCGAAGAAAATTTAAATTTTCATCACAAACATCTAGCCTCTCTTGCAACCATTTAGTTTCTAAATACTTATGCCTCTTGCAAAATCTATCTTCCCTATTTGGTGTGTACTTGCAAACTCTATGCACTCCACAAAAGTTGACATGCTTATAGGAGACATTTTTATCATGACTAGTGCAATCATCATTACTACTATGGATATTCAAAGAGTTCATACTAACAACATTGCAATCATGTTCATCATTCACATACTTTATGCTAAACATTTTATGGCATGCTTCCTCTAGCAATTGAGCACAATTATCGGAACCCTTATTTTCATGAAAGACATTAAAAAGATGAAGCATATGAGGCAACCTCAATTCCATTTTTTTGTAGTTTTCTTTTATAGACTAAACTAGTGATAAAACAAGAAACTAAAAGATTCAATTGCAAGACCTAAAGATATACCTTCAACCACTCACCTCCCCGGCAACGGCGCCAGAAAAGAGCTTGATGTCTACTGCGCAACCTTCTTTTTGTAGACGTTGTTGGGCCTCCAAGTGCAGAGGTTTGTAGTACAGTAGCAAATTTCCCTCAAGTGGATGACCTAAAGTTTATCAATCCGTGGGAGGCGTAGGATGAAGATGGTCTCTCTCAAACAACCCCGCAACCAAATAACAAAGAGTCTCTTGTGTCCCCAACACATTCAATACAATAGTAAATTGTATAGGTGCACTAGTTCGACGAAGAGATGGTGATACAAGTGCAATATGGATGGTAGATATAAGTTTTTGTAATCGGAAATTATAAAACAGCAAGGTAACTAGTAACAAAAGTGAGCAAAAATGGTATTGCAATGCTTGGAAACAAGGCCTAGGGTTCATACTTTCACTAGTGCAAGTTCTCTCAACAATGATAACACAATTTGATCATATAACAATCCCTCAATGTGCAACAAAGAGTCACTCCAAAGTCACTAGCGGAGAACAAACGAGGAGATTATTGTAGGGTACGAAACCACCTCAAAGTTATTCTTTCCGATCAATCCATTGGGCTATTCCTATAAGTGTCACAAACAACCCTAGAGTTTGTAGTAAAATAACACCTTAAGACACACATAAACCAAAACCCTAATGTCACCTAGATCCTCCAATGTCACCTCAAGTATTCGCGGGTTTGATTATACGATATGCATCACACAATCTCAGATTCATCTATTCAAACCAACACAAAGAACTTCATAGAGTGCCCCAAAGTTTCTACCAGAGAGTCAAGACGAAAACGTGTGCCAACCCCTATGCATAAGTTCACAAGGTCACTGAACCCGCAAGTTGATCACCAAAACATACATCAACTAGATCACGTGAATATCCCATTGTCACCACAGATAAGCACATGCAAGACATACATCAAGTGTTCTCAAATCCTTAAAGACTCAATCCGATAAGATAACTTCAAAGGGAAAACTCAATCCATTACAAGAAGGTAGAGGGGGAGAAAAATCATAAGATCCAACTATAGTAGCAAAGCTCGCGGTACATCAAGATCGTGCCAAATCAAGAAAATGAGAGAGAGAGAGAGATCAAACACATAGCTACTCGTACATACCCTCAGGCCCAAGGGTGAACTACTCCCTCCTCGTCATGGAGAGCACCGGGATGATGAAGATGGCACTGGTGATGGAACCCCCCTTCGCTAGGGTGCCGGAACAGGGTCCCGACTGGTTTTTCATGGTTCTGGAGACTTGCGGAGATAGAACTCCTAATCTTGGTTCTGTTCTGGAAGTTTGGGGATATATAAGAGGTTTTGGCGTCGGGAACAAGTTAGGGGGTCCACGAGGCAGCCGCGAGGTAGGGGGCGCGCCTAGGGGGTAGGGCGCGCCCTCCACCCTAGTGGTGGCCTCAGGACTCTTCTGGTCCATCTCTGATGCTCCGTGGGCTTCTTCTGATCCAAAAATAATCTCTATAAATTTTCAGGTCAATTGGACTCCGTTTGTTTTCCTTCTCTACGATACTCAAAAACAAGGAAAAAACAGAAACTGGCACTGGGCTCTAGGTTAATAGGTTAGTCCCAAAAATCATTTAAAATAGCATATAAATGCATATAAAACACCCAAGATAGATAATACAATAGCATGGAACAATAAAAAATTATAGATATGTTGGAGACATATTAGGGTACACTGGTGATCCAGGAGAGATCACTGGACATCGGTCAAAATTATCCTTAGTTACCTTAAAGTGGACTAAAGAAATGTTTCTCGGTTATGGAGGTGATAAAGAGTTCATCGTAAAGAGTTATGTTGATGCAAGCTTTTGCACTAATCTAGATGACTCTAAGTCTCAGTCTAGATACGTATTGAACGTGGGAGCAATTAGCTAGAGTAGCTACATGCAGAGCATTGTAGACATAGAAATTTGCAAAATACATACAGATCTGAATGTGGCAGACCCGCTGACTAAACTTCTCTCACAAGCAAAACATGATCACACCATAGTACTCTTTGGGTGTTAATCACATGGTGATGTGAACTAGATTATTGACTCTAGTAAACCCTTTGGGTGTTGGTCACATGGAGATGTGAACTATGGGTGTTAATCACATGACGATGTGAACTATTGGTGTTAAATCACATGGCGATGTGAACTAGATTATTGACTCTAGTGCAAGTGGGAGACTGAACTGTGGCTGCAGGTGCTGATATTGTAGCTCTAGTGTCTAGCACTGGCACTGCTGCAGACCTCCGTGCCCTAGGTACTCTCTGGTACGTCCATTTTGCATCATTGTTCTACATTGATATTTATTGCATTATGGGCTGTTATTACATGATATATCACAATACTTATGCCTATTCTCTCTTATTTTACAAGGTTTACATGAAGAGGGAGAATGCCGGCAACTGGGATTCTGGGCTGGAAAAGGAGCAAATATTACAAACCTATTCTGCACAGCTCCAAAAGTCCTGAAACTCCATGAAAGTCATTTTTGGAATTAATAAAAAATACTAGCGAAAGAATCAGCGTTAGGGGGTCCACACCCTGTCCACAAGGGTGGGGGGCGTGCCCCCTGCCTCGTGGGCCCCCTGGCAGCCCTCCGGTGGCCATCTTCTGCTATATGAAGTCTTTTACCCTAAAAAAATCATAAGAAAGCTTACGGGACGAGACTCCACCGCCAGGAGGCGGAACCTTGGCGGAACCAATCTAGGGCTTCGGCGGAGCTGTCTGCCAGGGAAACATCCCTCCGAGAGGGGGAAATCATCATCATCATCATCACCAACGATCCTCTCATCGGGAGGGGGTCAATCTTCATCAACATCTTCACCAGCACCATCTCCTCTCAAACCCTAGTTCATCTCTTGTGTCCAATCTTTGTACCAAAACCTCAGATTGGTACCTGTGCGTTGCTAGTAGTGTTGATTACTCCTTGTAGTTGATGCTAGTTGGTTTATTTGTGGAAGATTATATGTTCAGATCCTTAATGCATATTAATACCCCTCTGATTATGAACATGAATATGATTTGTGAGTAGTTACATTTGTTCCTGAGGACATGGGAGAAGTCTTGCTATAAGTAGTCATGTGAATTTGGTATTCGTTCAATATTTTGATGAGATGTATGTTGTCTCTCCTCTAGTGGTATTATGTGAACGTCGACTACATGACACTTCACCATTGTTTGGGCCTAGAGTAAGGCATTGGGAACTAATAAGTAGATGATGGGTTGTTAGAGTGACAGAAGCTTAAAACCTAGTTTATGCGTTGCTTCGTAAGGGGTGATTTGGATCCATATGTTTCATGCTATGGTTAGGTTTACCTTAATACTTCTTTTGTAGTTGCGGATGCTTGCAATAGGGGTTAATTATAAGTGAGATGCTTGTCCAAGGAAGGGCAGTACCCAAGCACCAGTCCACCCACATACCAAATTATCAAAGTAACGAACGTGAATCATATGAGCGTGATGAAAACTAGCTTGATGATAATTCCCATGTGTCCTCGGGAGCGCTTTTCTCATATAAGAACTTGTCCAGGCTTGACCTTTGCTACAAAAAGGATTGGGCCATATTGCTGCACCTTATTTACTTTCATTGCTTGTTACCCATTACAAATTACCTTATCACAAAACTATCTGTTACCGATAATTTCAGTGCTTGCAGAGAATACCTTACCGAAAACCGCTTGTCATTTCCTTCTGCTCCTTGTTGGGTTCGACACTCTTACTTATCGAAGGACTATGATAGATCCCCTACACTTGTGGGTCATCAAGACTCTTTTCTGGCGCTGTTGCCGGGGAGTGAAGCGCCTTTGGTAAGTGGAACTTGGTAAGGAAAAATTTATATAGTGTGCTGAAATTTACTGTCACTTGTTACTATGGAACATAATCCTTTGAGGGGCTTGTTCGGGGTATCTTCACCCCGACTAGTAGAGCAAAGAGTTGCTCCTCAACCTACTGAACCTACTGAAAATGTTTACTTTGAAATTCCTTCGGGTATGGTAGAGAAACTGTTAGCTAATCCTTTTACAGGAGATGGAACATTACATCCTGACCTACACCTAATCTATATGGATGAAGTTTGTGGATTATTTAAGCTTGCAGGTATGCCCGAGGATGTTATCAAGAAGAAGGTCTTCCCTTTATCTTTGAAGGGAGAGGCATTGACATGGTTTAGGCTATGTGATGATATGGGATCATGGAACTACAACCGACTGAAATTGGAATTTCATCAGAAGTTTTATCCTATGCATCTTGTTCATCGTGATTGTAATTACATATATAAGGAGTCAACGAAGGTAAGGAGTCAGGTATGACACCTAAGTTTGATTGTGTTAAATCTTTTATGGATACCAATGTCTTCCGTGAGTTTAGCACTAAATATGGACTTGACTCTAAGATAGTAGCTTCTTTCTGTGAATCATTTGCTACTCATGTTGACCTTCCTAAGGAGAAGTGGTTTAAATATAATCCTCCCACTGAAGTAAAAGTAGTTGCACCTATTAAAGTTGAAGAAAAGACTATCACTTATAATGATCCTATTATCCCTACTACTTATATTGAGAAACTCCCTTTCCCCTTTAGGATAAAAGATCATGCTAAAGCTTCAACTGTAGTTCATAAGAGTAATACTAAAACACCTACACCACCTGAGAAAATTAAAGTTGAACCTAGTATTGCTATGGTTAAAGATCTCTTGGCTGATAATATTGATGGGCATGTTATTTACTTCTGTGATGAAGCTGCTAGAATTGCTAGACCTGATTCTAAGAATAAACATAAACCCATTGTAGGCATGCATGTTATTTCTGTTAAAATAGGAGATCATTGTTATCATGGCTTATTTGATATGGGTGCTAGTGCTAGTGCAATACCGTATTCCTTGTATACAGAAATTATGCATGATATTGCACCAACTGAGATAGAAGAAATAGATGTCACAATCAAGCTTGCCAATAGAGATACTATTTCACCAGTTGGGATTGTTAGATATGTTGAAGTCTTGTGTGGGAAAGTTAAATATCCCGCTGATTTTCTTGTTCTTGGTTGTCCATAGCTTTTATCCTATTATATTTTGTAGACTCTTATTGAATACTGTTAATGCTAAGATAGATTGTGAAAAGGATATTGTTACGATTGGTTTGGATGATATGTCTCATGAGTTTAATTTTGCTAAATTTCATAGGCAACCCCATGATAAAGAATTGCCTAGTAAGGATGAAATTATTGGTCTTGCTTCTATTGCCGTGCCTCCTAATGATCCTTTAGAACAATATTTGCTAGACCATGAAAATGATATGTTCATGAATGAAAGAAGGGAAATAGATGAAGTATTCTTTAAACATGGACCTATTTTAAAACACAACTTGCCGGTTGAAATTCTAGGGGTCCTCCACCACCCAAGGGTGATCCCGTGTTCGAGCTTAAACCATTATCTGATACTCTTAAATATGCTTATCTTGATGAAAATAAAATATATCCTGTTATTATTAGTGCTAACCTTTCAGAGCAGGAAGAGGAGAGATTATTGAAAACTCTGAAGAAGCACCGTGCTGCTATTGGATATACTCTTGATGATCTTAAGGGCATTAGTCCCACTCTATGTCAACACAAAATAAAATTGGAGGAAGACGCCAAACCAGTTATTGATCACAAACGACGATTAAATCCTAATATGAAGGAAGTGGTAAGAAAGGAAATACTAAAGCTCCTAGAGGCAGGTATAATTTATCCCGTTGCTGATAGCCAGTGGGTAAGTCCTGTCCATTGTGTCCCTAAGAAGGGAGGTATTACTGTGGTTCCTAATGATAAAGATGAATTGATCCCACAAAGAATTGTTACATGTTATATGATGGTAATTGATTTCCACAAATTAAATAAAGCTACTAAAAAGGATCATTACCCTTTACCTTTTATTGATCAAATGCTAGAAAGATTATCCAAACATACACATTTTTGCTTTCTAGATGGTTACTCTGGTTTCTCTCAAATACCTGTGTCAGCAGAGGATCAAGAAAAGACCACTTTCACTTGCCCTTTTGGTACTTTTTCCAATAGAAGTATGCCTTTTGGTTTATGTAATGCACCTGCTACCTTTCAAAAATGCATGATGGCTATATTCTCTGACTTCTGTGAAAAGATTTGTGAAGTTTTCATGGATGATTTCTCCGTTTATGGATCTTCTTTTGATGATTGCTTAAGCAACCTTGATCGAGTTTTGCAGAGATGCGAAGACACTAGTCTTGTCATGAATTGGGAGAAGTGCCACTTTATGGTTAATGAATGCATTGTCTTGGAGCACAAAATTTATGAAAGAGGTATTGAAGTTGATAAAGCTAAAGTTGATGCTATTGAAAAGATGTCGTGTCCCAAGGACATTAAAGGTATAATAAGTTTCCTTGGTCATGCCAGTTTTTATAGGAGGTTCATTAAAGACTTCTCTAAATTTTCTAGGCCTCTGACCAATTTATTACAAAAAGATATTCCTTTTGTCTTCGATGATGATTGTGTATAAGCATTTGAAATACTTAAGAAAGCTTTGATTTCTGCACCTATTGTCTAGCCACCTGATTGGAATTTACCCTTTGAAATTATATTTGATGCTAGTGATTATGCTGTAGGTGCTGTTCTAGGACAAAGAGTTGATAAGAAACTAAATGTTATTCAATATGCTAGTAAAACTCTAGACAATGCTCAGAGAAATTATGCTACTACTGAAAAAGAATTTCTAGCAGTTGTATTTGCTTGTGATAAGTTTAGACCTTATATTGTTGATTCTAAAGTAACTATTCACACTGATCATGCTGCTATTAAATATCTTATGGAAAAGAAAGATGCTAAACCTAGACTTATTAGACGGGTTCTCTTGCTACAAGAATTTGATTTACATATTATTGATAGAAAGGGAGCTGAGAACCCCATTGCAGACAATTTGTCTAGATTAGAGAATGTTCTTGATGACCCACTACCTATTGATGATAGCTTTCCTAATGAACAATTAGCTGTCATAAATGCTTCTTGTACTGCTCCATGGTATGCTGATTATGATAATTACATTGTTGCTAAATTCATACCACCTAGTTTTACATACCAGCAAAAGAAAAAGTTTTTCTATGATTTAAGACATTACTTCTGGGATGACCCACACCTTTATAAAGAAGGAGTAGATGGTGTTATTAGACGTTGTGTACCCAAGAATGAACAGGAACAGATCCTATGCAAGTGTCACTCCGAGGCATATGGAGGACACCATGTTGGAGATAGAACTGAACATAAGGTATTGCAATCTGGTTTTTATTGGCCTACTCTCTTCAAGGATGCCCGTAAGTTTGTCTTGTCTTGTGATGAATGTCAAAGAATTGGTAATATTAGTAGACGTCAAGAAATGCCTATGAACTATTCTCTTGTTATTGAACCATTTGATGTTTTGGGCTTTGATTATATGGGACCATTTCCTTCCTCTAATGGGTATACACATATTTTAGTTGCTGTTGATTATGTTACTAAGTGGGTAGAAGCTATTCCAACTAGTAGTGCTGATCATAACACCTCTATTAAGATGCTTAAATAAGTTATTTTTCTGAGGTTTGGAGTCCCTAGATACTTAATGATTGATGGTGGTTCACATTTTATTCATGGTGCTTTTCATAAAATGCTTGCTAAGTATGATGTTAATCATAGAACTGCATCTCCTTATCACCCACAGTCTAGTTGCCAAGTAGAGTTGAGTAACAGAGAGCTTAAATTAATTTTGCAAAAGACTGTTAATAGATCTAGAAAAAAATGGTCCAAGAAACTTGATGATGCATTATGGCCTTACAGAACTGCATATAAAAATCCTATGGATATGTCTCCATATAAAATGGTTTATGGAAAGGCATGTCACTTACCTCTTGAACTAGAACATAAGGCATATTGGGCTATTAAAGAGCTCAATTATGATTTCAAACTTACCGGTGAGAAGAGGTTATTTGACATTAGCTCACTTGATGAATGGAGAACTCAAGCCTATGAGAATGCCAAACTGTTTAAGGAAAAAGTTAAAAGATGGCATGACAAAAGGATACAAAAAGTTTAATGTAGGTGATTATGTGTTGCTTTTCAACTCTCGTTTAAGATTTTTTGCAGGAAAACTTCTCTCTAAATGGGAAGGCCCTTACGTTATCGAGGAAGCCTATCGTTCCGGTGCCATAAAAATTAACAACTACGAAGGCACGAATCCGAAGGTGGTGAACGGTCAAAGAATCAAACATTATATCTCAGGTAATCCAATAAATGTTGAAACTAATGTTATTGAAACCATAACCCCGGAGGAATACATAAGGGACACTTTCCAGAATGTTTTAGACTCTGAAAAGGAATAGGTACATGGCACGGTAAGTAAACCGACTCCAAAATAGTTCTAACAACAATCTTTCTCCGTTTTGGAATACTTAAGAAAATAGGAAAATAAGAAGTAGTTCGGGAAGGACACGAGGCGTCCACGAGGGTGGAGGGCGCGCCCTACCCCCTTGGACGCGCCCCCTGCCTCGTGGGCACCTCGTGTGCTCTTCGGACTCTGTTTTCTTGCACGATACTTCTTTTGGTCGGTAAAAATTCATTATATAATCTCCTGAAGGTTTTGACCACCGTATCACGCAAATATCCTCTGTCTTTGTTTCGAGCTGTTTTCTGTCAGATTTGTCAAGGCTAGGCATCATGTCGTCACCCTCCTCCAACAATGAAGGCAAGGATGCTTGGCTGATGAAGATGGAGCTGAAGAGAGAAGAACCCGGGGAGATCAACAAGGAGGATAGGATCTAGAAGGTTATGGAGGATCAAGCCCCGACGGGAGAAGAAGAAGACATCCAACCTCTTCCCAACCTCTTTACACCAACTGAGATTGAAGCTTTCAAGATGATTGAGTTAGCTCACATACAAAACAAGTATCTCACACGTGAAAATATTTTGTTGAAGGATCATATCATCGCACTCAAGGGCATTATCCGCAAATTGGAAGAGCTCCTACGCTCGATGTGCGACTATCCATCATCATCACCACCCTCTTCACCAGCAAAGGAGACATAATCACATGGGTATAGGCACTCCACTTGGAAACTGCCAAGCTTGGGGGAGGTGCCCCGGTATCGTATCACCATCACACTCCTATCTTTACCATTTTACTTAGTTCGATCCTTTTAGAAATATCTTGATCTAGTAGAATAAAGTTCTAGTATGATTTAGTTTTGAGTTTTCCTTTATGATCCCTCTATGTAATCGAGTCCTTGAGCTATATATAATAAAGATTAGTGTTGAGTCAAGGGCTTTGCTGTTTTGCTATGATCTTGAGGGAATAAAATAAAGAAATAATAAAAATAAATAAAGAGATCATATTGATCTTATGGAGAGTGATGACTTCACACATAAAGAGTATGATGAATAAAAGTTGTTGAGAGTTGGCAAACATAGTTTTGGTCATCGTTGCAATTAATAGGAAGTAATAAAGAAAGATAGGTTCTCGCATAAAAATATACTATCTTGGACATCTTTTATGATTGTGAGCACTCATTAAAATATGACATGCTAAAGAGTTGATGTTGGACAAGGAAGACAACATAACGGGTTATGTTTTCTTATCTCCGAAATAAAGTATATTGTCATGGATCATCCAACATGTTGAGCTTGCCTTTCCCCCTCATGCTAGCCAAATTCCTTGCACCAAGTAGAGATATTACTTGTGCTTCCAAAATATCCTTAAACCTAGTGTTGCCATGAGAGTCCACCATACCTACCTATGGATTGAGTAAGATCCTTCAAGTAAGTTTTCATGTTGCATGCAATAAAAATTGTTCTCTAAATATATATGACTTATTAGTGTGGAGAAAATAAGCTTTATACGATCTTGTGATATGGAAATAATAAAAGCGATAGACTGCATAATAAAGGTCTCTATCACAAGTGGCAATATAAAGTGACGTTCTTTTGCATTAAGATTTCGTGCATCCAACCATAGAGCACATGACAACCTCTGCTTCCCTTTGCGAAGGGCCTATCTTTTATTTTTGTCTTATACATTATGCAAGAGTCATGGTGATCTTCACCTTTCCTTTTTATGTTTTATCCTTTGGCAAGCACCTTGTGTTGGAAAGATCCTGATATATATATATATATATATATATATATATATATATCCAATTGTATGTAAGTTAGCATGAACTATTATTGTTGACATTACCCTTGAGGTAAAAGGTTGGGAGGCAATACTATAAGCCCCTATCTTTCTCTGTGTCCGATTAAAACTCCATGCCCATAAGTATTGCGTGAGTGTTAGCAATTGTGAAAGACTAAATGATAGTTGAGTATGTGGACTTGCTAAAAAGCTCTTATATTGACTCTTTCCGATGTTATGATAAATTGCAATTGCTTCAATGACCAAGATTATAGTGTGTTAGTTTTTAATGAAGTTTCTGATTCATACTTGACATTGTGAATAAATTGTTACTTTAGCATAAGTAATCATATGACAAGATATATATATATATATATATATATATATATATATATGTTGCTGTTATAAGAATCATCATGATGCCTTCATGTCCGTATTTTATTTTATCGACACCTCTATCTCTAAACATGTGGACATATTTTTCGATATCGGCTTCTGCTTGAGGACAAGCGAGGTCTAAGCTTGGGGGGTTGATACGTCCATTTTGCATCATGCTTCTACATTGATATTTATTGCATTATGGGCTGTTATTACATGATATATCACAATACTTATGCTTATTCTCTCTTATTTTACAAGGTTTACATGAAGAGGGAGAATGCTCGCAGCTGCGATTCTAGGCTGGAAAAGGAGCAAATATTAGAAACCTATTCTGCACAGCTCCAAAAGTCCTGAAACTCCAAGAAAGTCATTTTTGGAATTAATAAAAAATACTGGCGAAAGAATCAACGTTAGGGGGCCCACACCCTGTCCGCAAGGGTGGGGGGCGCGCCCCCTGCCTCGTTGGCCCCCTGGCAGCCCTCCGGTGGCCATCTTCTGCTATATGAAGTCTTTTACCCTGAAAAAATCATAAGCAAGCTTACAGGACGAGACTCCGCCGCCACGAGGCGGAACCTTGGCGGAACCAATCTAGGGCTCCGGCGGAGCTGTTCTGCCGGGGAAACATCCCTCTAGGAGGGGGAAATCATCATCATTGTCATCACCAACGATCCTCTCATCGGGAGGGGGTCAATCTTCATCAAAATCTTCACCAGCACCATCTCCTCTCAAACCCTAGTTCATCTCTTGTATCCAATCTTTGTACCAAAACCTTAGATTGGTACCTGTGGATTGCTAGTAGTGTTGATTACTCCTTGTAGTTGATGCTAGTTGGTTTATTTGGTGGAATATCATATGTTCAGATCCTTAATGCATATTAATACCCCCTTGATTATGAACATTAATATGATTTGTGAGTAGTTACATTTGTTCCTGAGGACATGGGAGAACTCTTTCTATAAGTAGTCATGTGAATTTGGTATTCGTTCAATATTTTGATGAGATGTATGTTGTCTCTCCTCTAGTGGTGTTATGTGAACTCGACTACATGACACTTCACCATTGTTTGGGCCTAGAGGAAGGCATTGGGAACTAATAAGTAGACGATGGGCTGCTAGAGTGACAGAAGCTTAAACCCTAGTTTATGCGTTGCTTCGTAAGAGGTTGATTTGGATCCATATGTTTCATGCTATGGTTAGGTTTACCTTAATATTTCTTTTGTAGTTGCGGATGCTTGCAATAGGGGTTAATCATAAGTGGGATGCTTGTCCAAGGAAGGGCAGTACCCAAGCACCGATCCACCCACATACCAAATTATCAAAGTAACAAACATGAATCATATGAGCGTGATGAAAACTAGCTTGACGATAATTCCCATGTGTCCTCGGGAGCGCTTTTCTCATATAAGAACTTGTCCAGGCTTGTCCTTTGCTACAAAAAGGATTGGGCCATCTTTCTGCACCTTATTTATTTCATTGCTTGTTACCCGTTAGAAATTACCTTATCACAAAACTATGTGTAACCGATAATTTCAGTGCTTGCAGAGAATACCTTACTATAAACCGCTTGTCATTTCCTTCTGCTCCTCGTTGGGTTCGACACTCTTACTTATCGAAAGGACTATGATAGATCCCCTACACTTGTGGGTCATCACTCTCTGAAATACTTCAGTGGTTTCTTTCCCATTCCTCTCTTCTGCTTCTTCCTGGAGCTGCTCAACTGTTGTTTGAATTTCTGTCACCTTCAAGTCAAGATCATAGAATTTTGTTTCAATGATCCTCTCCAGGCTCTCTTGATTCTGAGTCTGGGTGGCCAGTCCTTTCTCTATCCTCAGAGTGGCTTGAATAAGATATCCAAGTTGATCTTGATTTGACTTGAGGAAAACCTGTGAAGCTTCTTCAGCTCTTGGCATCTTGGCTGCCTTCTTAGCTTTTGCTCTTTCCTTCTTCTCTTGAGCCTCTACAGATGTGGGATCTTTAGCATCCATGACAATTGTGTTGTCCTCAAAGTCAAGCAACAAGGGAAGGTGCTCTTTGTCCAATAGATATACACTTGTGCCCATCTTGGAATTTATGAGCATTTGTATGTGTGGAGCATACCCGCATGATCTCTTCTGGTCAGCAGCTGTTCTCTTGATTGTCTCAATAATCAAACTCATGACTTTGAATTTCTGTGGCACATCAAACAGCTATAGCAAGTTGATGGAATGGCCTCTGATCATCTTGTGATCTCCAGATTTGGGCAACATAGTGTGCCTCAAGATTGTATTCATTGTGGCCAAACTAGACAACAGATAGTACACTGACCCTAAGTTGTGTGTCTCTGATACGTCTCCAACGTATCTATAATTTTTTATTGTTCCATGCTATTATATTATCTGTTTTGAATGATTATGGGCTTTATTATACACTTTTATATTACTTTTGGGACTAACCTATTAACCGGAGGCCCAGCCCATATTGCTGTTTTATTGCTTGTTTCAGTATTTCGAAGAAAAGGAATATCAAATGGAGTCCAAATGGAATGAAACCTTCGGCAACGTGATTTTTTGGAAGATTATCATCCTGGAGACTTGGAGTTCACGTCAGAAGATACTCGAGGAGCCCAGGAGATAGCCCCCCCTACTGGGTGCGCCCCCCTGTCTCGTGGGCCCCTTGAGCACCCCCCGACCGACTTCTTTCGCCTATATAAGCCTACATACCCTAAAACCATCGAAAATAAAGATAGATCGGGAGTTCCGCCGCCGCAAGCCTCTATAGCCACCAAAAACCTCTCGGGAGCCCTTCCCGGCACCCTGCCGGAGGGGGGATCCTTCACCAGTGGCCATCTTCATCATCCCGGCGCTATCCATGACGAGGAGGGAGTAGTTCACCCTCGAGGCTGAGGGTATGTACCAGTAGCTATGTGTTTGATCTCTCTCTCTCTCGTATTCTCTCTCGTGTTCCCTCTATGGCACGATCTTGATGTATCCCGAGCTTTGCTATTATAGTTGGATCTTATGATGTTTCTCCCCCTCTACTCTCTTGTGATGAATTGAGTTTTCCCCTTTGAAGTTATATTATCGGATTGAGTCTTTTATGAGAACACTTGATGTATGTCTTGCCGTGCTTATCTGTGGTGACAATGGGATATCATGTGCCACTTGATGTATGTTTTGGTGACCAACTTGCGGGTTCCGCCCATGAACCTATGCATAGGGGTTGGCACACGTTCTTGACTCTCCGGTAGAAACTTTGGGGCACTCTTTGAAGTACTTTGTGTTGGTTGAATAGATGAATCTGAGATTGTGTGATGCATATCGTATAATCATTCCCACCGATATTTGAGGTGACAATGGAGTATCTAGGTGACATTAGGGTTTTGGTTGATTTTTGTCTTAAGGTGTTATTCTAGTACGAACTCTTGAATAGATTGATCCGAAAGAATAACTTTGATGTGGTTTTGTACCCTACCATAATCTCTTCGTTTGTTCTCTGCTATTAGTGTCTTTGGAGTGGCTCTTTGTTGCATGTTGAGGGATTGTTATATGATCTATCTATGTTATTATTGTTGAGAGAACTTGCACTAGTGAAAGTATGAACCCTATGCCTTGTTTCCTACCATTGCAATACCGTTTACGCTCACTTTTGCCATGAGTTACCTTGCTGTTTTTATAATTTCAGATTACAAATACCTTTATCTACTATCTATTTTGCACTTGTATCACCATCTCTTCGCCGAACTAGTGCACCTATACAATCTACCATTGTATTGGGTGTGTTGGGCACACAAGAGACTCTTTGTTATTTGGTTGCAGGGTTGTTTGAGAGAGACCATCTTCATCCTACGCCTCCTACGGATTGATAAACCTTAGGTCATCCACTTGAGGGAAATTTTCTACTGTCCTACAAACCTGTGCACTTGTAGGCCCAACAACGTCTACAAGAAGAAGGTTGTGTAGTAGACATCAAGCTAATTTCTGGCGCTGTTGCCGGGGAGGCTAGGTAAACGGTACTCACACCCCGTCAACTAAGCTCTTTTTTTGGCGCGGTGAGTGCTTGAAGGTATATCTTTAGATCTTGCAATTGAGTCTTTTATTTTCTTGTTTTATCACTAGTTTAATCTATAAAAGAAAACTATAAAAAAATGGAATTGAGTTTGTCTCATACGCTTCATCTTTTTAATATCTTTCGTGAGAATGATGGAAAGGAAAATTGTGCTCAAGTGCTAGAAAAAGAATGCATTAGAATGTTTAGTACTAAATCTTTGAATGATGAGCATGATCACAATGTTGTTAGTATGAATTCCTTGAATATCCATGATGCTAATAATATGCAAAGCCACAAGCTTGGGGAAGCTATGTTTGATGAATATGATATTTTTAGTCTCCCAAGTTTTGATGAGCAAATTTATTTTGATGATAGCATGCCTCCTATTTATGATGATTATATTGATGAAAGTGGGGTTGGAAGAGTGTTAACTTTAGGAAGTAGTGATCCCACTATTTTGGAGGATGTTGAATCTTATAATATTTATGAAAGTGGATTTGGAAGAGTTTCAATTTATTTAGTGATGATTCCACTATCTTGGAAGAGGTTTCAATCAATTATGATGAGAACAAAATTGCTACTTATGATGATTATTGTGATGAAACTTATGCTATAAAAAGTAGTGGTGATTATATTTATAAAACTTGTCATGATTATGATTACCCTTTTTCTGAACATTACTCTTTTAATGTGGAAACAATTTTTAGTGTTCAAGTCTCTTATGATACTCCCACTATTCCGAATGAGAAGAATTTTGCTTATGTGGAGAGTAGTAAATTTTCTATGCTTGCAGACCATGAAAAGAATGCTTTAGGTGCTGGTTATATTGTTGAATTCATTCATGATGCTACTGAAAATTATTATGAGGGAGGAACATATGCTTGTAGGAATTGCAATAATATCAAGTTTCCTCTCTATGTGTTGAAAATTTTGAAGCTATGCTTGTTTTACCTTCCTATGCTAGTCGATTATTGTTCCCATAAGTTGTTTTCTCACAAAATCCCTATGCATAGGAAGCGGGTTAGGCTTAAATGTGCTAGTCATATACTTCATGATGCTCCTGTTATGTTTCAATTCTTATCCTTTATGTGAGCATCATTGCCATCATCATGCCTAGCTAGAAAGGCATTTAAGAAAAGCGCTTGTTGGGAGACAACCCAATATTTACCCTTACTGTTTTTGTGTGTCCACATGATTATGCTACTGTAGTAATCATGTTTTATAGCTTTTGTTTCAATAAAGTGCCAAGTAGAGCCTTTGGGAAGACTTGGGTGAAGTCTTTATGATCTTGCTGTAAAAAACAGAAACTTTTGCGCTCATGAGAATAGCTGCCATTTTTTTACTGGAGAGTGCTTTTAGGTTGATTCTTTTTGAAGATGATTAATAGACAAATTCCTCAGGTCCAACAGTTTATTTCATAATTTTTGGGGTTCCAGAAGTATACGTTTGATACAGATTACTACAGACTGTTCTATTTTTGACAGATTCTGTTTTCATTGTGTTGTTTGCTTATTTTGATGAATCTATGGCTAGTATGTAAGGGTATGAACCATAGAGAAGTTAGAATACAGTAGATATTACAACAATATGAATTTATAATGAGTTCATTACAGTACCTAAGTGGTGATTTATTTTCTTATACTAACGGAGCTTACGAGTTTTGTTTTGAGTTTTGTGTGGTTGAAGTTTTCAAGTTTTGGGTAAAAGATTTGGAATAAGGAGTGGCAATAGACTAAGCTTGGGGATGCCCAAGGCACCCCAAGGTAATATCCAAGGACAACCAAGAGCCTAAGCTTGGGGATGCCCCAGAAGGCATCCCCTCTTTCGTCTTCGTTCATCGGTAACTTTACTTGGAGCTATATTTTTATTCGCCACATGATATGTGTTTTGCTTGGAGCGTCATTTTATTTTGTTAGTATTTTCTTGCTGTTATTTAGATTAATGTTTTGCATCTTTATTTTGAATAAAAAAGTCAAGGGTAGCCTTTGCCATGCTTATTTTGCTAGTATACATGTTGCTGTTTGAAAACAGAAAGTTTACCGCTGTTGCAAAAATTCCCTAGAAAAGTCAGAGAATGGTATATTGTTGAATCTTTCTGCATATTGAGATCTGATAAATTTATTACAGTGGGAATGTTCTCTCATAATTTTTGGAGTCAGGGAAGTATTGATACTCTTGCATTCTTTACAGACTGTACTGTTTTGGCAGATTGGTGTTATGGTTGCATTGTTTGCATATGCTTGCTTGTTTAATGATTCTATTTGAGGATAGGGTATTAAATATGCAGAGACATTTAGTATGCAATGTTGAATAATAATTTTAGTGATTTGTTACAGTAGAAAATGATAAGGTTTTGCATTGGTTTATACTAACCTATCTCACGAGTTCTTGTTGAGTTTGTTGTGGATGAAGCTTTTGATAAAAAGAGAAACCATGATATGAGAGGAATTAAGGAGATACAAAAGCTCAAGCTTGGGGATGCCCAAGGCACCCCAAGATAATGTTTCAAGAAGTCTCAAGCATCTAAGCTTGGGGATGCCCCATTAGGAATCCCACCTTTCTTCTTAAACAATCATCGGTTAGTATCGGTTGAGCCTAGGTTTTTGCTTCTTCACATGAGTTGTGCTATCCTTGCAATGTCATTTTATTTTGTTTTGCTTGCTGCTTGAATAAAATACCAATATATGAAATTATTAAATGTTAGAGAGTCTTCACATAGTTGCACAATTATTTGACTACTCATTGATCTTCACTTATATCTTTCGAAGTAGTTTGTCAGTTGCTCTAGTGCTTCACTTATATCTTTTAGAGCACGTCGGTGGTTATATTTTGAAGAAATTGCTAGACTCTCATGCTTCACTTATATTATTTTGAGAGTCTTAAACAGCATGGTAATTTGAATGAAAACTATCATAGGAAGTGAATTGGATGCTATGATCAATTTGTTGCTTGATAAATGTTTTGAGATATAAAGGTAGTAATGTTAGGGTCATGCTAGTGGATAATTATGAAATTTAGAAATACTTTTGTTGAAGTTGGAAAGTCCCGTAGCATGCACGTATGGTAAAAGTTGTGTGACAAATTTGTTGCATGAGGTACCGTTTTGATTGTTTTCCTTATGAGTGGCAGTCGGGGACGAGCGATGGTCTTTTCCTTCCAATCTATCCCTCTTGGGGCATGCGTAGTAGTACTTTGCTTCGAGGGCTAAGTAGACTTTTGCAATAAGTATATGAGTTCTTTATGACTAATGTGAGTCCATGGATATACGCACACTCATCCTTCCACTTTGCTAGCCTCTTTTATGCCGCGCAACTTTCGCCGGTATTGAACCCATTATTTACCTTCCTCAAAACAGCCACCATACCTACCTATTATGGCATTTACATAGCCATTCCGAGATATATTGCCATGCAACTTTCCAGCGTTCCGTTTGTTATGACATCATTATCATATTGCTTTTTGCATGATCATGTAGTTGACATCGTATTTGTGGCAAGGCCACCTTCATAATTTTCATACATGTTGCTCTTGATTCATTGCATATCCCGGTACACCGCCGGAGGCATTCATATAGAGTCATATCTTGTTCTAGCTTTGAGTTGTAATTCTTGAGTTGTAAATCCATAAAAGTGTGATGATCTTCATTATTAGAGCATTGTCCCAGTGAGGAAAGGATGATGAAGACTATGATTCCCCCACAAGTCGGGATGAGACTTCGGACTTTATAAAAATAAAAGAGGCCAAAGAAGCCCACCAAAAAGAAAAAAAAGAAAAGAAAAAAAGAAAAAAAAAGAGAAAGAAAAAAAAGAAAAAAAAGAAAATGAGAGAAAAAGAGAGAAGGGACAATTGCTACTATCTCTTTTCCACACTTGTGCTTCAAAATAGCACCATGATCTTCATGATAGAGAGTCTCCTATGTTGTCACTTTCATATACTAGTGGGAATTTTTCATTATAGAACTTGGCTTGTATATTCCAATGATGGGCTTCCTCAAAATGCCCTAGGTCTTCATGAGGAAGCAAGTTGGATGCACACCCACTTAGTTTCTTTTGTTGAGCTTTCATACATTTATAGCTTTAGTGCCTCCGTTGCATGGCAATCCCTACTCACTCACATTGATATCTATCAATGGGCATCTCCATAGCCCGTTGATACGCCTAGTTGATGTGAGACTATCTTCTCCCTTTTGTCCTCACAACCACCACCATAGACCACCATAGTGCTATGTCCATGGCTTGCGCTCATGTATTGCGTAAGAGTTGAAAAAAGATGAAGCGCGCTAAAAAGTATGAAACAATTGCTCGGCTCATCATCGGGGTTGTGCATGATGGGAGTATTTTGTGTAATGGAGATGGAGCATGGCCTAACTATATGATTTTGTAGGGATAAGCTTTCTTTGGCTATGCTATTTTGATAGGACATGATTATTTGTTAGTATGCTTCAAAGTATTATTATTTTTATGTTTTATAAGATTTTATCTTGAATCATTTGGATCTGAACATTCATGACACAATAAAGGAAATTACATTGATAATTATGCTAGGTAGCATTCCACATCAAAAATTCTGTTTTTATCATTTACCTACTCGAGGACGAGCAGGAATTAAGCTTGGGGATGCTTGATACGTCTCCAACGTATCTATAATTTTTGATTGTTCCATGCTATTATATTATCTATTTTGAATGATTATGGGCTTTATTATACACTTTTATATTACTTTTGGGACTAACCTATTAACCGGAGGCCCAGCCCATATTGCTGTTTTATTGCCTGTTTCAGTATTTCAAAGAAAAGGAATATCAAACGGAGTCCAAACGGAAAGAAACCTTCGGCAACGTGATTTTTTGGAAGATTATCATCCTGGAGACTCGGAGTTCACGTCAGAAGATACTCGAGGAGCCCAGGAGATAGGGGGGCGCGCCCCCCTACTGGGCGCGCCCCCCTGTCTCATGGGCCCCTCGAGCACCCCCCCGACCGACTTCTTTCGCCTATATAAGCCTACGTACCCTAAAACCATCGAAAATCAAGATAGATCGGGAGTTTCGCCACCGCAAGCCTCTGTAGCCACCAAAAGTCAATCAAGACCCTGTTCCGGCACCCTGCTGGAGGGGGGATCCTTCACCGGTGGCCATCTTCATCATCCCGGCGCTATCCATGATGAGGAGGGAGTAGTTCACCCTCGAGGCTGAGGGTATGTACCAGTAGCTATGTGTTTGATCTCTCTCTCTCTCTCTCTCTCTCGTGTTCTCTCTCGTGTTCCCTCTATGGCACGATCTTGATGTATCCCGAGCTTTTCTATTATAGTTGGATCTTATGATGTTTCTCCCCCTCTACTCTCTTGTGATGAATTGAGTTTTCCCCTTTGAAGTTATCTTATCAGATTGAGTCTTTTATGAGAACACTTGATGTATGTCTTGTCATGCTTATCTGTGGTGACAATGGGATATCATGTGCCACTTGATGTATGTTTTGGTGACCAACTTGCGGGTTCTGCCCATGAACCTATGCATAGGGGTTGGCACACGTTCTTGACTCTCCGGTAGAAACTTTGGGGCACTGTCGGTGTCAAAACCGGCGGATCTCGGGTAGGGGGTCCCGAACTGTGTGTCTAGGCGGATGGTAACAGGAGACAAGGGACACAATGTTTTTACCCAGGTTCGGGCCCTCTCGATGGAGGTAAAACCCTACTCCTCCTTGATTAATATTGATGATATGGGTAGTACAAGAGTAGATCTACCACGAGATCGGAGTGGCTAAACCCTAGAAGCTAGCCTATGGTATGATTGTTGTTCGTCCTATGGACTAAAACTCTCCGGTTTATATAGACACCGGAGAGGGCTAGGGTTACACGAAGTCAGTTACAATGGGAGGAGATCTTCATATCGTATCGCCAAGCTTGCCTTCCACGCCAAGGAAAGTCCTATCCAGACACGGGACAGAGTCTTCGATCTTGTATCTTCATAGTCCGGGAGTCCGGCCAAAGGTCTTAGTCCGGCCATCCGGACACCCCCTAATCCAGGACTCCCTCAGTAGCCCCTGAACCAGGCTTCGATGACGACGAGTCCGACGCGCAAGTTGTCTTCGGCATTGCAAGGCGGGTTCCTCCTTCGAATATTCCATAGAAGATGTTGAACACCAAGGTAGTGTCCGGCTCTGCAAAATAAGTTCCACATTCCACCGTAGAGAGAATAATATTTGCATCAATCGGATCTGCTGACGTATTCCGTGGTGTGACATCATGCCACGCCCAGGCTTTTATCCATTTTACTGTTCCACCTCAGCGCGTTTAGCGAGGCGGTTTCCTTGGCACGTCTTGTCAAAGCAGAGATCGTGTCCCCTTATTCCGGGATTCTCATCAATACGGGCGTGGGTAACCCAACCCGCCATTAACCGCGACGCTTGGGAGATAAGAGAGTTTTATTAGGCCGGTGGGGGGCTCGTAGTTTTGGCCGCCCATATAAGGGGATAAGAATCCGCCCCTTCCATTCACGCCTTCTTCCTCTTTTGCTTATTCGTCCCTGCGCACTCGAGCTCCAACGCCCAAGCCCGCATTTCCCACCTCAACCTACTCCAATCATGTCCGGAGCGGGAGGTAGATGGATGGCCTCCTCCGTCACGGAGGGGCAAATCAAAAAGCTGAGGAAGGCCAGATACTTGTCTGACGACATCGCGCACCGGCTTCCAGATGTGGGGCAACTCATCCCCACCCCCAGGCCCCATGAGAGGGTTGTTTTTCTTCCCCATTTCCTCCGCGGACTGGGTTTTCCTCTTCACCCGTTTGTCCGGGGGCTCATGTTCTACTACGGCCTGGACTTCCACGATCTGGCCCCGAACTTCATCCTCAATATCTCGGCGTTTATCGTCGTGTGTGAGGCCTTCTTCCGCATCCAGCCTCACTTTGGCCTATGGCTGAAGATCTTCAGCGTCAAGCCGAAGGTTGTGAAAGGCCGACAAGCAGAATGCAGAGGTGCTATGGTGGGCAAGATGGCCAACGTCACTTGGCTTGAGGGTGCCTTCATGGAAACCATCAAAGGGTGGCAATCGGGTTGGTTCTATATCACCGAGCCGCGTGACCCTAAGTGGGCAGCGGCCCCCGAATTTCGATCCGGCATCCCCACCCGGCTCACATCTTGGAAAGAGACGGGCCTGTCGTGGGGAAATCCGGAAGAGGTGACCGGACTCCAAACCCGCGTCCGATACCTGGTGACCAAGAAGGTCAAGCTTGTTAACGTAGTCCAGGTCATGCTCTTCCGCCGGATCCTCCCGTGTCAACGAGGGACTTTAATTTGTGGGAGTTCGACCTAGCCCAGCACCAGACTCTATCCCGGCTCTTCGAAACGAAGCACGAGGACGCCTGGAGGGTGCTTTTCAAGAGTTCTGAGGTCTCCCCTCCCATCACCGAGGATCGCGGATTCTGCGCCAAACGTCAAGTCTCCGAAGTAAGCTTACATTTAGTCCCTTACGGGATACCCGAATTTCATAGTGTGACTTTATGTGGGATCTAAACTCCCGTTCCTTTGACAGGACTGGAAGAGGACATCCGGACAGTTTGATTGTCCGGCCCCTTTGCCTGAAGGCCCAGCAGACGCACGCTTAGCAAAGCTACTGGTTCCGGCACCTCACGTGGTGCCGGAGAAGCAGTCCAAGGAGAAGGCCACGGGGACCCGAAAGAGTTCCCAGCGCCCGGTGGTGTCGGATTCATCGCCCGACAACCCCGACACGCCCTCCGCTTCGGAAGACAAGGAGGAGGAAGGAGAAGAAGAAGCCTCTCCCCCTCCAACGGGGGGAGGAAAGAAAAGGAAGGCCACCCCAACTGGGGAGGCCGAAGGGTCCAAGAAGGGGAAGACCCATCTGCCGGACTACGCCTCCGATGCCGAAGACGGCGGGGAGGAATGGCCATCCAGGGTCAAGCCCCTGGCAAAGTCGTAAGTGTCCGGTTACCCAAATGACTCATGGCGCTCTTCCATTATTTGGTAATGTCTAACGCCGCATTTTAATCATGCAGTCCGCCCAGAGCTCAGCTCGGTGATTCGTCGAGCGGCTCCCTGAATTCGTCGGATGTGAACAGCACTTCGCTTCCGACAGCCTCCTCCGCGCTCCCTGCGGACGACACCGAGGTGGGGTCCCGAAAGGGACTAAACCAGGAGGAGGTGGTCCTAGAGGCGCCGCAAGGCGATCTCCCAGACTCTAGGCCCGAAGGGGGTAAAGCCCCGGAGGGATCTAAGTCCGGCCCCGGGCCGGACACTGCTCCGGAACCATCAGCGGTTCCAGAGTCTGACAGGCAGCACCTTCATAAGAAGGGCAAGCCTACTACGCCGGCAACTTCCGTCCATCCGGAGGCGCCGGACAATTTGCTGGAGGTGCTTGACGGCGCCTCCATCGATGAGGAACACCGCACTGTTATGAGTGCGGTGATTCAGAAGGTTCAGTCCGCCAAGAGCGGGCTGACGGAAGCGTGTACAAGCCTGTTAACGGGCTTTGAGGTATGTGTTCAAAAACATATAAAAAATATTACCGCATAGACAGTAGCCCCTGATGCTCAGTTCGGTGTTCGGAAAGAAAAGCCGGGCTGAGGATCTAAAAAGATATACGCAGGAGTCTAATAGAAATATGTCAATATGGGAATGCAGGCTGCGCTGCTGACCTCTGCCGCACTGACTGCGGAGGTCAATGCATTGAAGGAAAGCCTCGAGCGGTCCGAGAGCGAGCTCGGCCGTGCCAAGAAGCAGCTCGAGGATAAAGAGGGTACATAGTACCTCCTGTAAATGTATATAGAAATACTTGGTTGCAAAATAATAACAGGACCAACGTTAATGTTGCAGGAGCCACGACCGAGGTGGCGACCCTGAAGGAGGCTGTCTCCAAGGCCGAAAAGAGTGCGGCCTTGGAGCGCACCGAGCGAGAGAAGCAGGAGGCGCGGGTGGCGGAGGTGCGGCAAGAGCTCCAGGCTCTCGTGGAAAAACACGAGAGTTTGGAGCGTGACTCGAAGACTCGAGAGTCCAAGCTTGCCTTGGCTCTTGAGAGTGCCAAGACCGCTAAGGCCGAAGCCCAGAAGGCCCTTCAGGAGATCGAGGCGATGAAGGAGATAGCGGCGGGTAAGGCATTCTTTATGCAAAGAAAAAATATAAAAGTTAATTATCTGCTACTTACCCGAATCCGGAGCTCTCCAGGAGCATTGGCCGATCTGCCCCGTAGTGTGTCTGATGCCGCCGCATACTACCGAGCCAAAGAGGGGAGCTCGACGGAAAAAGTGTTCTGGTCTCAGTATGCCGAGGTCGAACATCCGGTGCCCCTGAGCGACCAGCTGAAGCAGCTGGTCGAGCTCCACAAGGTGGCCGAACAGGTCATGAAGGGCCTCATAGCTCGGCTGTGGCCTGGAGAAGTCATGTCTGGGAGCTACTTCGGTCTGGTGCGGCGGCTGGTGGACGCGTGTCCGTGGATTGAGGTCGTCAAGTGCTCCGTTTGTATTGAAGGTGCCCGTCGGGCCCTTGCCCGTGCTAAGGTGCATTGGGGCAAGCTAGACGCGGAGAAGTTGTTGACGGACGCGCCACCGCCGGGCAAGGAATATCGTACGCCTGAGATGTATTATAATGGCTTTCTGAAGGGTGCCCGCCGTATAGCGGATGAGTGCTCCAAATATGTAATTTTTGAGTAGACTCGCATTTGTTATCCTGTACACTGAAGCTTTGTTCATATGAGTTAAGCAACGCTTGTTAATTTAAAATATTACCTTCTGTGCGACCGTTTATCAAATCTGAGAGATGCAAGTCGTCGGCTTCAAACCCCATGCCACGAGTGCTGGGGTGTTCGGGATAAACCTGAGCGCTCTTGTTCCCATTCTTGGGTCCATCTAGGGAGGCGTTCAGCACAACGAACCAGGTCGTCGGACTTATAATGCTTTATCACTCTCACTTAGCCATAGAATTCTATAATTTTAAATTTCAGCGAAGCCCCTAGTATTCGGAAGACCGAGTTCGGGGCGCTATCCACGCCTAGGCCGGATAAGTCCGGTTCCTTGTTCGAAGCGGCATAAGTCTTTAAGGACTCGAAAAAACCTCGCGAACAGCTACCGGTCTCTCGCACTATCATGAAAGCTCTACTGAGGTGTTAGCCCAGCTCAACTGGGGCACAATCGTAGTAGTTCTCCCAGCGCTACCTTAGCCAACAATGCGGAACGTAAGGTACCAAAACATGGGAGCCGGGCAAACCCAACTATTGACCAAAGACATGATTCGGAGCCGATGCATATAGTGCTATAAGTTCGGGGTGCCGCACTCGTGAGAGTGTTCGGTCTTCTCACACCATGTTATGGGGTGTTGTAAGCCCCTGGTGTATTGTCCGCACCAAAGTGTACGGTTGCAGAATGTCATGACTAAACATATTTGTATATAAAAAATAGATAAGTACAATAATATGTAAGAGCTTTATATTGTTTATTAAAAAAGGGCTGCTGTGAAAGCAGAACGATAGAAGAAGTGCGGTAAGCAAGAGATGGGAGTATCTGACATGTTCCCCTCCAGGGGCAAGCTGCGTGATTGTAAGTAAAACATGTATTAAACTCGTTATAGAGACCACCTAGACTTTTGACGTGGCTTGCTCTCTCCCTGGCTGTTGCATCGTGGGTTCGGCGAGTGTATTGCCGGATAGGCCTTCCGAATAGTTGGGTCCTGAAAGTGTGTAAAAAGGAAAACAGCAAAATACGGAGCCCCTTAGTGCGGTTGAGCCGCATTCTGGGCGTGCCGTTGTTGTGCCCCTCCCCTTATGCCCATGGTATCTCTAAGGCGTAATTATGTACGCGTGGTACCAGTATCGCCATTTGGCAGGGGTTGGGGTTGGGGCCGCACTGCTATGCTTGCTCGGAACGTGCCAACCGGATTTGTTGTAGGTTACTTCGGGCTCGCTTGACATTGTCCGGACGTTTGACGCCTGGATTGGAGAACTGCCTTGAGAGGCTACTCTGTACTTCTGCCACCAGGGCCGCCGTGTGCTCCTCCATTCGGAGAGAGCGTTCGGTGTTTCCGTTTACCGTGATGACTCCGCGAGGTCCTGGCATCTTGAGCTTGAGATATGCGTAGTGCGGCACCGCATTGAATTTTGCAAATGCGGTTCATCCAAGCAGGGCGTGATAGCCGCTGCGGAATGACACTATGTCGAAGATTAACTCCTTGCTCTGGAAGTTATCCGGGGATCCGAAGACCACTTCGAGTGTAACCGAGCCTGTACAGCTGGCCTCTACACTTGGTATGACACCTTTGAAGGTTGTCTTTGTGGGTTTAATCCTTGAAGGATCGATGCCCATTTTTTGCACTGTGTCCTGGTAAAGCAGGTTCAGGCTACTGCCGCCGTCCATTAGCACTCTGGTAAGGTGAAATCCGTCGATAATTGGGTCTAGGACCAGTGCGGCGAATCCGCCGTGACGGATGCTGGTGGGATGGTCCCTTCGATCGAAGGTGATCGGGCAGGAGGACCATGGGTTGAACTTTGGGGCGACTGGCTCCAACACATAGACGTCCTTGAGAGCACGCTTCCGCTCCCTTTTGGGGATGTGGGTTGCGTATATCATGTTCACCGTTCGAACTTGCGGGGGAAATTCCTTCTGTCCTTTGTTGTTCGGCGGCCGGGGGCCCTCCTCGTCATCGCTATGTAGCCCCTTGTCTCTGGTTTCGGCACTTAACTTGCCTGCCTGCTTGAACACCCAACAATCCCTGTTGGTGTGATTGGCTGGCTGTTTGGGGGTGCCGTGTATCTGGCACGAGCGATCGAGTATCCGGTCTAAGCTGGATGGGCCCTGAGGGTTTCTTTTGAATGGCTTCTTCCGCTGACCCGGTTTAGAGCCTCTGAATCCGGCATTGACCGTCATATCTTCAGTATTGTCACAGTTAATGCGGCGCTTATGCTTGTTGCGACGTGACCTGCCATTGTTGTCCTTGGTATCCGAATTGCCGGGGCTCTTGGTTATGTTATTGCTACGAGCTAGCCAGCTGTCTTCTCCCGCACAAAAGCGGGTCATGAGTGTTTTGAGGGCTGCCATAGATTTCGGCTTTTCCTGTCCTAGGTGCCGGGCAAGCCATTCGTCTCGGATGTTGTGCCTGAAGGCTGCAAGGGCCTCGGCGTCCGGACAGTCGACTATTTGGTTTTTCTTGGTTAGGAACCGTGTCCACAATTGTCTGGCCGATTCCTCTGGCTGCTGGATTATGTGGCTTAGGTCATCGGCGTCTGGTGGTCGCACATACGTGCCCTGGAAGTTGTCAAGGAATGCGGATTCCAGGTCCTCCCAACAACTAATTGACTCTGCTGGCAGGCTGTTAAGCCAATGTCGAGCTGGTCCTTTAAGCTTGAGCGGGAGGTATTTGATGGCGTGTAGATCATCACCATGGGCCATGTGGATATGAAGGAGATAATCCTCGATCCATACTGCAGGATCTGTTGTGCCATCGTATGATTCAATGTTTACGGGTTTGAAGCCCTCGGGGATTTGATGATCCATTACTTCGTCTGTGAAGCATAGTGGGTGTGCGGCGCCCCTGTACTAGGCTATATCACGATGCAGCTCGGACGAGCTTGGTCTGTTGTATTCGGCCAGGCCATACTTATTATGTCCGGCGTGACGGCTAGCGTCACGTGAAGCGGGGCGCCCATGCGATCCGTAGATCGATCTTGTTTGCCTTGCCTTATTCTCCAAGATGTCTCACAGGTCTGTTGCGTCTCCCCGTACTCTGGTATGTTTTGAGTGGTGCCGGGGTGCGGCTTGGGTTGAGGGCCTGAAGGCCTCTCTGTCGCGGCCACGGGGTGGCCGATCGGGCGCATCGTACGCTGGTGATGTAGGTTTAGTTGCTTCTTCCTCAAGTTGGGGTAGCAGCCTGCTCTTTGGGTAGCTCTTGGATGGGTGTTCTAGTTTATACTCTTCGGCCGCCAGGACTTCGGTCCATCTGTCGACTAGCAAGTCTTGGTCAGCTCTAAGTTGCTGCTGTTTCTTCTTGAGGCTGCTTGCCGTGGCTACGAGCCTGCGTTTGAAACGCTCTTGTTTGACGGGATCCTCTGGCATGACAAATTCATCGGCGTCGAGGCTTGCCTCATCTTTGGAGGGAGGCATATAATTGTCGTCCTCATCCTCTTTGTCGGCCGCTCTTTCATGAGGGATGGATCCTTTGTCCTCCTGCACTGAATCCTGCTAGAGGGGGTTGTCTTCGGCACTGTCCAGCGTGTTGTTATCTCCGGTGCCGGAATCGCTGTTTTTGCTTTGGCGGGACTTAGAGCGGCGTCGCTGACGTCGGCGCTTGGGTTGCTTCTTGGAGGGATCATCCTCCGTTTTCTCCTCGCCATCCCCCGCTTTAGGGGTGTCCACCATGTATATGTCATATGATGAGGTGGCTTTCCAGTTCCCTATAGGTGCTGGTTCTTGATCGTCTCCTTCATCGGCGTCCATGCCGTCGATGTCTTTGGAGTCAAAGTCGAGCATGTCGGTTAAATCGTCGATAATGGCTACGAAGTGGGTGGTGGGTGGGCTTCAAATTTCTTCATCGTCCGCATCCCAACCGTGTTGGCCGTAGTTCGGCCAGGGCTCTCCTGACAAAGAGAGAGACTTTAATGAATTCAGGATATCGCCAAAAGGCGAGTGCTGAAAGACGTCCGCGGCGGTGAACTCCATGACCGGAGCCCAATCGGGCTTAATTGGAAGAGGTGAGGGATTTACGGAGTCCGGATCGGAGTCCGGCACCTTGGAGTCACAGGCCTTGCGAAGGACTAGGCTGGTATCCGGCTCTATCGCCGTAAAGGTTGTAGCTTCTGGGGTGGCGTCCAACCGTCCGTCCTCGACTAGCGCATTGGGCTCCGAGCTAATGGTCGGGGCGGACACCTGAGCGACGCTCTAGGTGTTATCCGATGGCAAAGCTAAATCATGCCCATCGTGACAGTGCGGCGCGCCCGGTCGTGGCTCGAATCCGTCGAAGATCAAGTCCCCACGGATGTCGGCCGTGTAGTTTAAGCTTCCAAACCTGACCTGATGGCCAGGGGCATAGCTTTCGATCTGCTCCAGATGGCCGAACGAGTTGGCCCGTAGTGCGAAGCCACCGAATACGAAGATCTGTCCGGGGAGAAAAGTCTCATCCCAGACCGCATCGCGATTGACGAGCGAAGAAGCCATCGGGCGTAAAGGCGACGACACAGAGGAACTCTCAATGAAAGCACCAATGTCGGTGTCAAAACCGGCGGATCTCGGGTAGGGGGTCCCGAACTGTGCGTCTAGGCGGATGGTAACAGGACACAAGGGACACGATGTTTTTACCCAAGTTCGGGCCCTCTCGATGGAGGTAAAACCCTACTCCTTCGTGATTAATATTGATGATATCGGTAGTACAGGAGTAGATCTACCACGAGATCGGAGTGGCTAAACCCTAGAAGCTAGCCTATGGTATGATTGTTGTTCGTCCTATGGACTAAAACTCTCCGGTTTATATAGACACCGGAGAGGGCTAGGGTTACACAGAGTCGGTTACAATGGGAGGAGATCTTCATATCATATCACCAAGCTTGCCTTCCACGCCAAGGAAAGTCCCATCCGGACACGGGACGGAGTCTTCGATCTTGTATCTTCATAGTCCGGGAGTCCGACCAAAGGTCTTAGTCCGGCCATCCGGACACCCCCTAATCCAGGACTCCCTCAGGCACTCTTTGAAGTACTTTGTGTTGATTGAATAGATGAATCTGATATTGTGTGATGCATATCGTATAATCATGCCCACGGATATTTGAGGTGACAATGGAGTATCTAGGTGACATTAGGGTTTTGGTTGATTTGTGTCTTAAGGTGTTATTCTAGTACGAACTCTTGAATAGATTGATCCAAAAGAATAACTTTGAGGTGGTTTCGTACCCTACCATAATCTCTTCGTTTGTTCTCCGCTATTAGTGTCTTTGGAGTGACTCTTTGTTGCATGTTGAGGGATTGTTATATGATCTATCTATGTTATTATTGTTGAGAGAACTTGCACTAGTGAAAGTATGAACCCTATGCCTTGTTTCCTACCATTGCAATACCGTTTACGCTCACTTTTGCCATTGGTTACCTTGCTGTTTTTATAATTTCAGATTACAAATACCTTTATCTACTATCTATTTGCACTTGTATCACTATCAATTCGCCGAACTAGTGCACCTATACAATCTACCATTGTATTGGGTGTGTTGGGGACACAAGAGACTCTTTGTTATTTGGTTGCAGGGTTGTTTGAGAGAGACCATCTTCATCCTACGCCTCCTACGGATTGATAAACCTTAGGTCATCCACTTGAGGGAATTTTGCTACTGTCCTTCAAACCTGTGCACTTGCAGGCCCAACAACGTCTAAAAGAAGAAGGTTGTGTAGTAGACATCAGTCTCCAAGGCCTTTACAGGAATCTCATTGTACATGTTGGCCATGGAGTTGTGATCCTCCTTCTTAGCATAGACATCAATGTCTCTTTCTCCGTCCTTAGGGGCATTGATAAGCTTGGCCCACTCAGCAACTGTGGAATGGTACCTTGTACCTTCAGACATCCAGACAATCTTGCCATCTAGATAGAAATGAGTTGTAGAATAGAATTGCATTATGAGCTCATCATTCCATTTTGTCAACTTCTGACCCACAAACTTATCAACATTATTGGCTTTGAAACTCTCATGTACTCCTAGAAAGTGATCCTTGTTCTCATCAATGAATTCCCAATCAACCCACTTCATGTCACACACAATGGCTTCTTGTCAAGGAGTACAATTTCATAGAAATCTTGCAGTTCTTTAGTGTGAAATTTGTAGTCCACAACAGTCTTTCTCCTCACAGCATATGGATCTGATTGTCTCCACAATCTATGACCAGCATCATTTCTTTCCTTCATGTTTTCAGCCAGTGGATGACTGTCATCATGATCTAGTATCTTTTGCTTCAGTTTTCTGAGCACTTGGGCTTCTTCTTCTTCAATCTTAGGCATTGGGGCCCTGTTCTTCTCGGCGGCAGGAATGTTCCTTGTGCTTCTCTTTGGTGCAGGCTTGGAGGCTTGTGCAGGAGCTTTGGGGGCAGTCTTGGGCTTTGAGGGAGCAGCCCCAGACTTGATGGCATCCCCCATCGGCTTTTGGGTTTTGGCGGGAGGTGCTTCTTGCTCTTCCTCCTCTTTTGCTGGGTCACTCATCATAGTGGATTTGCCAATAACTCTAGCCATTGTTTTCTTAACCCTCTGTCAGGACCCCAACTCAATGCCACATCGATCTAGCATGTAACACCTCATATCACTTTGCGGCCTCACGCACGGTATTCCCACGGGTGTCGCCTTACCTTTGCCCGGGACCGTTTGCGCCTTTTGGCACACGTATATGACAGTGTCGCTAGCATCCATATGGTAAGGAGCCCGGGCTGACATGGCTAGTCGTAAATCCAAAGTGGCACCGACTTACAGGGACAGGCATCCATGACCCAGCATCGAACGTGTCGGTCATCAGCGAGTGAATCCAGGCTGTAGCACTGGGCTAGCAGGACTCCGGTGAACCGGGCTGTAGCGGGCTAACAGGACTCCGGTATTCATCGCGTGACATTTCCCCAAAGGGACAGACACAGGAACGAAGAAGGACACATGCCGGCCAGCCTAAGTGTTCCGGAGCAGTAGCAAGCTACTATGGCTCGGTGGAAACACTAGGAGACATTTCCCGGTAAGAGAGGCTACTAAAGATAAACAACTAGATGGTCAGATCCCACACATACCAAGCATTTCAATAACATACACACAATATGCTCGATATGTGCAAATACAACATGGCATCACAACATGACTCTACGACTCAAGTAATTTATTCAATAGGCTCCGAGGAGCGAGTTATTACAAACAGGGGTCTCATGACCCAACAATCAGAGCATACAAGTCAAAGCACAAGCGGAAGCTATCATGTCTGAGTACAGACATCTATAAATGAAAAAGGCTGAGAAGCCTGACTATCTACCAGATCCTGCCGAGGGCACAAGATCGTAGCTGAGGTAACAAGCTAAACGTCGAAGTCCACGCGGAACTACTAGCGAGACTGAAGTCTCTCTGCAAAAACATAAAATAGGCAAACGTGAGTACAAATGTACCCAGCAAGACTTACATCAGATCTATCTACATATGCATCATTATCAACAAGGGGGTGGTGGGGTTTAACTGCAGCAAGCCAGCTTTGACTCGGTGGCTATCCTGAACTACGACTGCAAGTAACTCTTTTGAGGTGGCGCACACAAGTCCACATATTCACCATATCAATACACCACTATGGATCCGCTCCCGTCTCCCTACGAGAACGCCATCCATAGCACTCACGCTTATCTTGCGTATTTTAGAGTATCCACTTTCACTTGTCTATGAACTGATATAAGCAACCCAGAAGTCCTTTTCCGCGGACACGGCTATTCGAATAGATCATATTAACCCTGCAGGGGTGTACTTCTTCACACACGCTCTCACCACTTACCGCCGTTTACACGACATGTACTCGGCAACCTTCAAGCGGAAGCCCAACGTGGGTGTCGGCCACGGCCTACCTAAACACTCAAGTCTCTAGTCCAGGTTTATCGCCTATTCGGGTTCCATCCATGAGGAGATCCGGCCGGAGTTTCGCTCACAGCCCCAAACGATGTGAACAGGGTTCCGTGACACCAAACGGGCGTCCGGTTTACCCGGCCACGTGCCTACCGCATCACAGCCCACCCCTACGGTCAGCGCTGCGCACGGCCTCCAGCATACTAGAAACACCAGAAACTACTTGCAACTCCTGGACAGAGGACAAGGGTGATCAAGAAGCCGAGAGGGTCCATTGGTTTCGGGCCCAATGCGTGGTAGTAGCTGAATCATGGATCACAAACACAGAACTCAGTTCCTGAGGACGGCTGCAATGAGACAACCCACCATGTACTCCTACATGGCCTCTCACCGCTACCTTTACCAAAACGTGTTCACACACTTAGCTCACACACAGTAGGACATGTTCACACGCCTCTAATTCATCCCCGATGAATCAGACCTGACTCAACTCTAGGCAGTAGCAGGCATGACAAACAAGCAAGAATGAGTAGGCACAACAGGGCTCAAACAACTCCTACTCATGCTAGTGGGTTTCATCTATTTACTGTGGCAATGACAGGTCATGCAAAGGATAAAGGGGTTCAGCTACCGCAGCAAGTAACAAATATGTCGTTGTTGTCCTAATGCAGTAAAAGAGAGCAGAAGCGAGAGAGTGGGATTTTATCGGAATGAACAAGGGGGTTTTGCTTGCCTGGCACTTCTGAAGATAACATTGAGTCTTCATCAGTGTCAACGATCACATCATCGGTATCACGTCTATCGAGAGGGGACAAATACCGGCAACACAGAAGGGAACACAATCAATGCAATGCACAATATGATGCATGATCATGACATGGCAAAATGAATGTGTTTTGGGCTAATGCAACTAGCAACAGATTAAATGAAGTTGGTTTGAATACAAGATTCAAATTCAAACTCCATATGTGATTATTCAAATGCCATTTAATTGATTTGTGCTAAACAGCAGCTATAAGTTGTTCTAACATGCATGAAAATGGTACAGATGGATTCCTTGAATTTTTCTGATAATTTTTCATATATAATTTATTTAATTTGGAGTTACGGTTAATTTTCTATGATTTATTGAAGTTTATACAATTTTCTGGAATTTTCTGAAATAAAATAAAATAAACTAAATTCCAGAAAACGAATATTGCGTCAGCATGACCTCACCCTGACGTCATCAGGTCAACAGGGCGGGTCCAGGTCAAACCTGACGTGTGGGGACCACACGTCAGTGTCACAGGGGGATTTAACAGGGTTAAATTAATCCTAATTAGGAATTAGTGGCGCTGGGGCCCACTGGTCAGTGTCAGGGGGGGTAGTTAGTTTAATTAGTACCTAAACCAATTTAGCAGGGCCCCGAGCCCACATGTAAATGACCTAGGGGAGGTCAAACCCCTGGTCAACAGGGCCTAACACGCCGGCGGTTCGTCGCCGGTGGCAACAGGCGCGGCGGAGGGCTCGGGTTCGCTCCTCCGGCGTCCAAATGGACGGAGGAGAGCGGCTACGGAGAGCTGGAGCTCGCCCGCGCCCGTTTCAGCAAGCAGCAGCAGCTAGGGCGGCCGGAGACGATGGCCCCGAGCTCGGCAGCGGCGGCCGGAGCTCGGGCGTGCTCGGGTTCGGCGTTACACGGCACGGCGAGGTCAGCTGAGGGCCTCTACGGATTACTGGGGTCGTCAGGAGCACTCGAAGGCAACGCGCACAGGTGGAGGAGCCCGGGAGCACGGAGCTCACCGGCCATGGCGGACGGCGGCTTCGGGTGCTCGTGGGGCGGCGGCTACAGCACGGAGGGGAGCATGCTGAGTTAGGGGAGAGGGTCAGTGACTCACGGCGATGACGAGGGGACGCTCGGCGAGGTCGGGGACGGTCCGGAGCCGGCGAATTTGACGAAGATGGCCGGCGGTCCCGAGGTTGAAGAAGGCATCGAGGGCGGTGTTGTGGCACGTCCGGGGCCTTGTGGCTCGGTGGGGAGAAGGAGGGAGTCGAGGCGGAGCTCGTGGGTGTGTCGGAGAGGCTCGGGGGTGGCGGTGGCCGCGAGGGAGCTCGTCGGTGGCGGTGGCTCCGTTCGGGCGAGTGAGAGAGAGAGGTCCAGGGGAGAGGATGAGGACGCGGGAGAGTGAGGGAGAGAG
>NC_057801.1:636145099-636145769 GCF_018294505.1 Triticum aestivum
CGAGGCGGAGCTCGTGGGTGTGTCGGAGAGGCTCGGGGGTGGCGGTGGCCGCGAGGGAGCTCGTCGGTGGCGGCGGCTCCGTTCAGGCGAGTGAGAGAGAGAGGTCCAGGGGAGAGGATGAGGACGCGGGAGAGTGAGGGAGAGAGGCAGGGAGGTGCGTGGCGTCGCTAGGAGGGGCCGGGGAAGAGCAGGAGGTGGCCAGGGGAAGCAGGAGGTGGCGCGCGCGGCGGCGTCGCGGTGTCTGTCCTCCTGGCAGGGAGGAAGACGACAGGGGGGGGTGGAGATGGGCTGGGCTGGCCAGGTGGGCCTGGTGGGCTGCAGAGGTAAGTCCAGGTGGTTCTGCTCTCTCTGTCTTTTATTTCTGTTTTGTTTTGTTTTATTTAATTCTTTTGCCACTGTTTTGAATTAAAAATAATAATTCAAACAATGCCAAAGCTCCTCTGAATATTTTATATTGCTAGATGGACTTTTCCAAAAGCTTATAAAATATTTCAGGGGTATTTGAAATTATATTCTAATTATATGAATATAATTCAAATTCAAATAGTTAATGAATTAAATCCAAAGTCCCAAAAATAATTCCTTAAAAATGTTCAATATTTTGGTTGGGACCAGAACCCTTACCAAAAATTATCAAACATTTAAGAAGAGCATTTTGGAGCAATGAATG
>NC_057801.1:636145779-636150296 GCF_018294505.1 Triticum aestivum
AGGTGGGCCTGGTGGGCTGCAGAGGTAAGTCCAGGTGGTTCTGCTCTCTCTGTCTTTTTATTTTTATTTTTTTCTTTTCTTTTGTTTTTATTTAATCTTTTGCCACTGTTTTGAAAAAAACAAATTCAAAAACAGTGACAAAATTCCCCTGAACATTTTATTTAGCACAATGGAATTATACCAAAGCACATAAAAATGTTTCAGTTATTTGAACATATATTCAGTAATATTTGGATATAAGTTCAAATTCAAATAGCTAATGGTTTAAATTCGAAGTCCCAAAAATAAATCCTTAAAAATGTTCAATATTTTGGTTGGGACCAGAACCCTTACCAAAAATTATCAAACATTTAAGAAGAGCATTTTTGGAGCAATGAATGAGATTTCTAGGGTTTTTGCCCCTCTTTTATTTAAGTTTTGAGGCTTCCAAAATTCCTCAGTTCAAGTTTCGAAAATTTAAACATGATGCACAGATGTAGCTGGCCTAGAGCATTACCAGAAGCTAGGGATGTGACAACTCACCCCCACTAAACAAGAATCTCGTCTCGATATTCAAGCGTAGGGTAAAGTGAAGGGTAAACGCAACTAGTATAATCTTCACGATCCAGGTGGCACTTCAAATGAACGTTGATTCGTTCACCATCATTGTCTTGATGTCTTGCTTCGAGAACTTCAGCTAATCATGACAAGAAGGGGAAAGGGAAACTCTAGAAGGATCGAACTTCTTGAAGGTCGAACAACTCACGGAATGAGACATAGAACCATCTCTCGGGTTGAGACACGAGATACACATCAAGAGGGGTGGAAAGAAACGGATGACGAAGGTTCACTAGGTGGACAACAATTCCACACTTAAAAAGGTGGTAAACGATTGTCAGCGTAGCGAGGAATTGAGTTGCCATGATACCATAACGATACACCTTAGGGAAGGTGACTCGTAGAGATATCCCCTTAAGTGGCAAAAATAATTACTTTTGATTCAGAGATCATTGAAACTCTTTAAACCAGCCTAAGGCAATCACAAGCGATCATCTGGAGGGGGTCGGTAGAATGGCATACTCAAACTTGGATGATGTGGATTACCTTGTTGAAGACAACGCAATGGATGAATTTGCTTATCACCGGAAATGGAAGAGACCCATAGTAGAATGGCACATTGGCGGTGCAAGCTGGGAACAAAATGCAAATGCTGGGAATGATTCTGGTAACTGAGGAGAGGCTCAACAATAGAGAGTTATTCCACTATTGGAATGGTTATAGCATTGCCGAGAAAACTGAGAGCAAACCCAGTTAGTGCCGATGATAACACCTAGCGCTTGTGCGTGCTCTCAAGAACTTGAGCAATTCCATAATCATCAAGGTTTTACCAACATCCGTGTCAAGGGTCCGGTAACACAACTTACTACCATGATGAATGGTGATGGAGGATGCAGATGCAAAGGAAGATAACACCTTCTCAGATTTCACCCTTGGCGGGGCCAAGGAAATAAAATCTGGATGATCGACCGAGAGACATTTAGCACTCCGCTTCTAATGTTCTCCTTGATGTGCTAGTGTAACCCATTCATAGATATGGTTTGATATCTAGAACATCAAGTAAAAAGGTCGGACTTCGGGATCTCAGAAATCCATAGGGGCAACTAGGGAGTAAATCCTACGAAATCCCTATGGGGGGGGTGGTCAACTTCCTCAAACAAGATACTATAATAATAGGTCTACCGGATGGGTGTGTTGGCCACGACATCCACCTTACCGGTTATCGAGAGACAATATCATAATTCTTGGGAAATGTTCCAACCATCATATCTGCCTGAGATTCAGATCTGGCTGGTGTCAGGATATTCCAGACTCATCGAGTCTAGGAAGAAAAACGAAAGTTTGCAACACAAATCGACGAGATGACGTTGCGAGATTCTCGGGAGATGAACTACGATAGCAAGCTCCAAAACATGAGCTGGTTCTGCTACAACATGTGAACACGTTGTCCCAGACAAGCATGCCCTCATGGTAGTCTTACAATAAAACACTACCGAGTTCAGGAGGGGGAACCATCAACGAGGGTATCGAAGTCTTGTGCATTACCATGGATTAACACTTAACTCCTTTTCTCGAACAAATCAGTCAGTGGCCTGGGGTGCTACGGAACACATATAGAATGGAGGTTGCAAGTCTCCGAACCACAGAATACTTTCGCACGTGTGCATGACTGATTTGGGATGATTCCAAAGGAAACAAAACAATCTTTCTCAAATTCACGGTGGCAACTTTCACCAAATGCACGTGTATAAGAGGAAGTCACTCCTTTCATCAAACAAATACTTCTTGAGCTAGCATGAAGAAAATGCTTTCAAAAGTTTCCAACACTAGCTTAATGTTCAACAAAATCATGGAGGAGATAAGGATGTTGTCAATGGGCTCAACAACAATTCATCCGGGTTTCCTTTTAAAAGGAATTCCATAGTTAAGTGAACACGGTGATAGCATTGGTCAGACCAGAGATGTAATGGTGTATGCTCGAGGGATCAACCACGAATAAGACAACATTACGAGCATCGTTGGTACTGATTTGATTTGACGATAGCCCATACTCAAATCAAAGGATTGATAAGACAATAGGTCCAGCAACTGATCACAGGGACCAATCGATGAAGATATCATCTTTCTTCAACACACACACTACACAAGAATATCCCTTTGGGACGAACTAAGTCAGGCAAGCTTTTATCTTCCAATTCTCCAGGTTGTTGTATAGCTTAACCAGCTAGCTCAGGGGTATCCAACACGGATTCTTGGAGAAAGGGTGGTTTACAGGATAAACCAACTTGATCACGAGCTTAACATAACAGTCAGGTGACAACCTGGTGATACTTTCGAGAAGATATTTGGAAAATCACGAACCACCGATATGTTACTAAGATCGAGAACAATCTTGCTTCTCAGGGCAAGATGATATGATCAAATGAGTGAGGACTTGACACAATCCTAACTCATTGATCGAAGGGTGCACCGGAAATAAGGACTAGATAGCACGATTAGTCTTGGAATGATGATTCAATAACCAACATACTAGGAATAAGATTATTGTCCATTAACTACCAAGTAATGGGGTTGCTTGGAGTATTGAGTTCACACATTATGATTCACTTGTCGGCACTCCGGCTGCAACAACACGGAACCGAGGAATGAAAAAGGATGGCGAGAAGTATCACTATGTCAAAATTCATGAGAGTTGGTGCAGTTCTCATGACAATTCTGACATAAAGGGGGTAATACTCCAAGGTAGAACAAAACCAAAAGCTGGATTGGCATTTGATCTGTGGAATACAACTACTTTGACCCAATCCTAGATATGGATGAGGTACTGGAGTTTGTTTCTCCTAGTCATTCTGCGATAGAATGGCTTGACGGACCACAAGAGTAATAGGTATCGATGAACGATTGCACACATACTCTTGACTATCAATTGATAGACGAGGGTCAGAATGCAACTAAGGAGAACAACTCAAAGGAACATATAGTTTTCTGAGTTGTGGATGCATAGATTAGTATGTCGAACCAAGTTCAACATATTTCTTCCGGATAACCCATGCAGAAAGGTAGAACTGGCAGAGTCACAATTTATGAATGGAGAACTCCTCAAGAATAATCCTGTTGTGATATTTCAGTTCAACGAGGAACTTCTGCCATAAGTACTTCATGGTATTTGGAAGAAGAAGATACCACGGACTTCAAGGACTATCGCAAAGGTTACTAATATCCTAAAGGCACTAGCAATTACTATCAACATGAAGTAGGTAGAGTGAATCTCGGGTTCAAAGCCCAAGGAGTAGAATACCTATTACTAAGTAGCATCACGGAATGCTTTCGAGAATGATGGCCAGAATCATCACACTGGGAACACAAATCATGGCTAAATTACTAGATGATCCCCTAAGACACCTAGGGTCATAATAATATCTCCAACATATATGTCAAGGTAACGGAGTACCTCAACTCACTGATTAGTGTGGTTAATCTGGCCCATGGGAACATTGGAACGGGAAGAAAGGATTTGCAAATGCATCAGACTACTTAGAAACCTGGAATGACTCGGACAGCATAACGGCTGTAAATGCTCAGAAAAGATTTGAGACATTCACAAAAATGGTGGCATAACCACTCAGAAGCACAATATCAAGGTTTCGAGATCAATAATTAACATACAGAGGTAGAAACTGAACTGAGGCTTAATCCAACAATCTTATAAGTCTACGGATTAGTAACACGTGATCCTGATGGAAAGAAGAGATAGCCTAGTTCTTAATCCCCGTAGAAGAGAAGATGATGACTCAGATCAGAAGGCCATGAGGTATAAGGAGTAAAAAGAGCCTTACGTTCCATCCCACAATCAATTCCCTTATATAACTAAAGAATTTCTAGACTCAACTTCGACCAGTTTGGCTTGGTAATCCTACAGGCAGTCAAGCTCTGATACCAACGCTGTCAGGACCCCAACTCAATGCCACATCGATCTAGCA
>NC_057801.1:636150617-636153535 GCF_018294505.1 Triticum aestivum
AAGGGACAGACACAGGAACGAAGAAGGACACATGCCGGCCAGCCTAAGTGTTCCGGAGCAGTAGCAAGCTACTATGGCTCGGTGGAAACACTAGGAGACATTTCCCGGTAAGAGAGGCTACTAAAGATAAACAACTAGATGGTCAGATCCCACACATACCAAGCATTTCAATAACATACACACAATATGCTCGATATGTGCAAATACAACATGGCATCACAACATGACTCTACGACTCAAGTAATTTATTCAATAGGCTCCGAGGAGCGAGTTATTACAAACAGGGGTCTCATGACCCAACAATCAGAGCATACAAGTCAAAGCACAAGCGGAAGCTATCATGTCTGAGTACAGACATCTATAAATGAAAAAGGCTGAGAAGCCTGACTATCTACCAGATCCTGCCGAGGGCACAAGATCGTAGCTGAGGTAACAAGCTAAACGTCGAAGTCCACGCGGAACTACTAGCGAGACTGAAGTCTCTCTGCAAAAACATAAAATAGGCAAACGTGAGTACAAATGTACCCAGCAAGACTTACATCAGATCTATCTACATATGCATCATTATCAACAAGGGGGTGGTGGGGTTTAACTGCAGCAAGCCAGCTTTGACTCGGTGGCTATCCTGAACTACGACTGCAAGTAACTCTTTTGAGGTGGCGCACACGAGTCCACATATTCACCATATCAATACACCACTATGGATCCGCTCCCGTCTCCCTACGAGAACGCCATCCATAGCACTCACGCTTATCTTGCGTATTTTAGAGTATCCACTTTCAATTGTCTATGAACTGATATAAGCAACCCAGAAGTCCTTTTCCGCGGACACGGCTATTCGAATAGATCATATTAACCCTGCAGGGGTGTACTTCTTCACACACGCTCTCACCACTTACCGCCGTTTACACGACATGTACTCGGCAACCTTCAAGCGGAAGCCCAACGTGGGTGTCGGCCACGGCCTACCTAAACACTCAAGTCTCTAGTCCAGGTTTATCGCCTATTCGGGTTCCATCCATGAGGAGATCCGGCCGGAGTTTCGCTCACAGCCCCAAACGATGTGAACAGGGTTCCGTGACACCAAACGGGCGCCCGGTTTACCCGGCCACGTGCCTACCGCATCACAGCCCACCCCTACGGTCAGCGCTGCGCACGGCCTCCAGCATACTAGAAACACCAGAAACTACTTGCAACTCCTGGACAGAGGACAAGGGTGATCAAGAAGCCGAGAGGGTCCATTGGTTTCGGGCCCAATGCGTGGTAGTAGCTGAATCATGGATCACAAACACAGAACTCAGTTCCTGAGGACGGCTGCAATGAGACAACCCACCATGTACTCCTACATGGCCTCTCACCGCTACCTTTACCAAAACGTGTTCACACACTTAGCTCACACACAGTAGGACATGTTCACACGCCTCTAATTCATCCCCGATGAATCAGACCTGACTCAACTCTAGGCAGTAGCAGGCATGACAAACAAGCAAGAATGAGTAGGCACAACAGGGCTCAAACAACTCCTACTCATGCTAGTGGGTTTCATCTATTTACTGTGGCAATGACAGGTCATGCAAAGGATAAAGGGGTTCAGCTACCGCAGCAAGTAACAAATATGTCGTTGTTGTCCTAATGCAGTAAAAGAGAGCAGAAGCGAGAGAGTGGGATTTTATCGGAATGAACAAGGGGGTTTTGCTTGCCTGGCACTTCTGAAGATAACATTGAGTCTTCATCAGTGTCAACGATCACATCATCGGTATCACGTCTATCGAGAGGGGACAAATACCGGCAACACAGAAGGGAACACAATCAATGCAATGCACAATATGATGCATGATCATGACATGGCAAAATGAATGTGTTTTGGGCTAATGCAACTAGCAACAGATTAAATGAAGTTGGTTTGAATACAAGATTCAAATTCAAACTCCATATGTGATTATTCAAATGCCATTTAATTGATTTGTGCTAAACAGCAGCTATAAGTTGTTCTAACATGCATGAAAATGGTACAGATGGATTCCTTGAATTTTTCTGATAATTTTTCATATATAATTTATTTAATTTGGAGTTACGGTTAATTTTCTATGATTTATTGAAGTTTATACAATTTTCTGGAATTTTCTGAAATAAAATAAAATAAACTAAATTCCAGAAAATGAATATTGCGTCAGCATGACCTCACCCTGACGTCATCAGGTCAACAGGGCGGGTCCAGGTCAAACCTGACGTGTGGGGACCACACGTCAGTGTCACAGGGGGGTTTAACAGGGTTAAATTAATCCTAATTAGGAATTAGTGGCGCTGGGGCCCACTGGTCAGTGTCAGGGGGGGTAGTTAGTTTAATTAGTACCTAAACCAATTTAGCAGGGCCCCGGGCCCACATGTAAATGACCTAGGGGAGGTCAAACCCCTGGTCAACAGGGCCTAACACGCCGGCGGTTCGTCGCCGGTGGCAACAGGCGCGGCGGAGGGCTCGGGTTCGCTCCTCCGGCGTCCAAATGGACGGAGGAGAGTGGCTACGGAGAGCTGGAGCTCGCCCGCGCCCGTTTCAGCAAGCAGCAGCAGCTAGGGCGGCCGGAGACGATGGCCCCGAGCTCGGCAGCGGCGGCCGGAGCTCGGGCGTGCTCGGGTTCGGCGTTACACGGCACGGCGAGGTCAGCTGAGGGCCTCTACGGATTACTGGGGTCGTCAGGAGCACTCGAAGGCAACGCGCGCAGGTGGAGGAGCCCGGGAGCACGAAGCTCACCGGCCATGGCGGACGGCGGCTTCGGGTGCTCGTGGGGCGGCGGCTACAGCACGGAGGGGAGCATGCTGAGTTAGGGGAGAGGGTCAGTGACTCACGGCGATGACGAGGGGACGCTCGGCGAGGTCGGGGACGGTCCGGAGCCGGCGAATTTGACGAAGATGGCCGGCGG